>NC_135535.1:186552977-186856008 GCF_045843805.1 Urocitellus parryii | reverse complement strand
GTATAACTAAAGAGAACAAGTTTTTAAAAAGAAATTAATTTTTAAAAAGTAATCTCAGCCTATGCCTAGAAGTTCAGGAACACTCATATGGGTGGATTTATTGGGACTTAAACACAGTTTGAATCTGATCATCACAGCTCTGGGGACCAAAATGTCTCATTGTTCTAATGACAGGAGGCTGTTGTCTTCTGAAACTTGGCCATTGTGTCAACACAGTGATATTATACTTAGTGATGTTCTTCTGTATGGTCTGGTACTAACAAACAGACACTTCATTACCTATAAAAAGCAATCCTCAGGCTTTTGCTATGTCTGTATTTTTCTACCATTTCAATGATACCCTGTCTTTCCTCCCTTCATCTCCTGTATCCAATGACAGCTGATAAAATCTGCAACATTCTCTGGTTGCATTTTCTGATTAAACTGGTTAATCTATAATCATTTCTTGCCATTCATCTTATAAGCTACCTGCCTATCTAGAAATTAGCTGCCCTTGAATTAAGCATGTCCTCTGCTTTGATCAGTTGCAGTAAGGGAGATAAGTCATGTGCTATTGAATGTGGCTCCTAATGGTGAAGACCTGCTTCTCTCTCTCCGGAGGAGGTTGGGTACATGACAGGCAGATGTCAGTCACTGACTTCATCCCTCTACATCAGCTCTCCTGTGCTCTGTTATCAGGCTCTTTGTTGGACTTTAGCTCTATGGTCTGCATCTACTTCTGTGACTTCACAAATCATGGGCCAGCAGTGTCTACGTCTCAGTTGATGTGTACTTTGCAGGTGTCCCTGCACATAATTGCCTTCTGGTGATATGTAATTTGAAGGTGCTTGGGATATTCTCAGCTTACATCAAGCTGTTTTCTTAAAATTTTTGAATAGGGCTGTCTCTCTGAGACTGAAAGTGTGTTTTCAGTTCTCTTGCCAAGTCTGGAGTAACAGGAAGACATTCAGAATACAGGACACACTGAGGTGTTAGCAAATCCACGAGGTGGGACACACTTCCAGTAAGCTGTGGGAAAAAGACTGGATTGTGAGATCAGGCCATTTATAGTTCTGTGACTGTGACAGAGAATGTGGTGCTCACCAGATATCACATAAATATCTCACATTCCCTTCCCCACTACATTTCCCAGTGTCCCTTGTAGTAGGCTGTAACAGGAAGTGATCCATGTTCTCTCTACTTTCTGGTATATATGAGTTGGCAAAATCCCCAAAATAGAAACAGACTGGATCCCTGAGTCATCATTTGGAATGGTACTATCCTGGGGAGCATCCTGATTTTTCATGAGCAGGAAATAAACCTCTAAGTATTAAGCCCTGGAGACTTTGAAATTTGATTGTTATTGCAGTATAACCTAGAGTCACCCTATTACAGTCACTGACTAGGAGTGTGACCTCAGGCAAGTAAAACAGTGTCTTCAGTCTTCATCATCCTCTTCTGAAGCATAAGAGAGTTGCACCAGATAATCTCAAAGATCATATTCATAGTTCCTAACTGACTGGATCCTATTAACTTTTTTTTTTTTTCTGGTACCAGGGATTTAACCCAGGAGAACTTGACCACTAAGCCACATCCCCAGCCTTTTTTTTTTTTTTTTTTTTTTTTGAGACAAGGTCTCACTGAGTTGCTTAGCGCCTCACCGTTGCTGAGGCTGGCTTTGAACTCATGATCCTCCTGCCTCAGCCCCCTGAGCCACTGGGATTACAGGTGTGTGCCACCGTGTCTGGCCCACTTCTTTCCATTCTTAACTGCCATTAAAGTATGTAGTTTCTTTCTTGAGGCGTTCTCACAAAAGCCTCCTCTTTGGCCCCCATGTCTCTAGGCTCACACATTTCAGTCTTCCCACTTTCTTAGTATAGATCCTGTCACCTTCTTCCTAAAACCTTCACTGGGTACCCATTACGTGAATGAAGTCCATGTGATGTTGGACTTTTGAGATCCTTGATAGACTGTAATTGGTTCTTTGTGCAGAGTTCTCTTTCCTTCACTGTACTGTGGGCTTCTTGAGGTCCAGTACCATACCTGTTACAATTTATAGCCTCTTTTTTATTTTATTTTTCAAAATATTTTTTTAGTTGTCAATGGACCTTTGTTTTATTTATTTATACAGGGTGCTGAGAATTGAACCCAGGGCTTCACACATGCTAGACAGGTGCTCCACCACTGAGCCAAAACCCAGCCTTAGCTTCTCTTTCTTTCTTTAAGCCTCCCTTATACTTTGTTTTTGCACTCAGGGATGCTCTACCACTGAGCTACATGTCCAGCCCCTTTTTACTTTTTGGGTCAGAGTCTCACTAAATTTCTGAGGCTGGCCTCAAACTTGTGATCCTCCTGCCTCAGCCTCCCAAGCCACTGGGATTTTAGGCATGTGCCACTGTGTCTGGCCAACTATTGCCTATTGAAGTTGAAAGTCAAATATCTCCAAACTAGAAAAGGAGCTCTCATAAAATGATAAAAACCTACAAATGAATTGGAGTGAGAAAGGTTGCCAGTATCATACCTACTGAAAATATGTAGAATGTGTGTGTTAAAGTGCAGAATATAGGCAGGTTCAAGCTGGCCATGGTGGCACAGGCCTGCAATCCCAGCAGATTGGGAGACTGAGGTAGGAGAATTGTAGGTTTTAGGCCGGCCTCAGTAATTTAGTGGGGCCCTAAGGAACTTAGTGAGAACATGACTCAAAACAAAAAATAAAAAGGGCCAGGGACATAGCTTAGTAGTTAAGCCCCTGGGTTCAATCCCCAGTACCAAAAAAAAAAAAAAAAAAAAATTAAATCAATCATGAAGACAACAATTATAAAAATATATGCACCTAGTAAAAGAAACTCAAAATATATGAAGGAACTATTGACCACATTGAAAAGAAAATAACTTTTAATTTTAATTTTTTATAGGTGCACTCTAATTATACATAATAGTGGAATTCATTGTTACATATTTATACATTCACACAACATAATTTGGTCAAGTTCATTCCCAATTATCTTCTTTTTCCCTCCCATTCTCTCTCCTCTGGCCTCCTTCCTCTCTAGAAAGAAAAATAGTTTGTTAATAATAGTGGGACGTTTCAATACTTCATTTCCATTAATAAATAGAATAATAAGAAAGACCAGTAATAAATTAGAGAATGTTAACATAAATTTAACACTATAACCAAATAGACCTAATGGACATGTATAAAATACTCCGCAGCAGAATACAGTCTTCTCAAGTGACACAGAACATTGTTCAGGATAGGCTGTTAGTGTTAAGACAAAAAAATAAGTCTCAATAAATTTCAAATACCAAAGTGACACAAAATATTTTCTCTTACCACAACAAAATTAAACTAGAAACCGATAGCAAAAAAGGAAATTTGGAAAACAATGATTATATGGAAATTAAGTCATATGCACCTAAATAACCAATAAAACACAAGGGAAATTAGCAAATACTTTTAAGATGAATGAGGAAAAAATATTTTATGAGATGTAACAAAAGTGGTACCCCGAGGGAAATTTATATCTGCGAACATGCACGTTAAAGAATAAGAATGAGGGCCAGGCATGGTGGCATATGCCTGTAATCCCAGCAACTCTGGAGGCTGAGGAAAGAAGATCACAAGTTCAAGTGCAGTCTCAGCAATTTAGTGAGACCTTGTTTCGAAATAAAAAACTAAAAGGGCTGGGAATGAAACAGTGGTTAAGTGTCCCTGGGTTCAATCCCCAGAACCAGAAAAGAACAAGAATGAAATTAGTTACCTACCTTTCTGCTTTAAGGAACCAGAAAAAGAATACAAAGTCAACCCAAAGGAACACCAGAGAGGGAATATGAAATATTAGAGGGGACTTACATGAAATAGAAAATAGAAGACAATAAAATTAATTAAACAAAAGTTCGCTGGTGTGGTGGCACATGCCTGTAATCCCAGCGGCTTGGGAGGCTGAGACAGGAGAATCATGAGTTCAAAGCCAGCCTCAGCAACAGTGAAGCACTAAGCAACTCAGTAAAACTCTGTCTCTACTAAAATACAAAACAGGGCTGAAGATGTGGCTCAGTGGTTGAGTGCCCCTGAGTTCAATCCCCGGTACCAAAAAAAAAAAAAAAAAAAAGTTCATTCTTTGAAAAAAATCAACAAATCCGACATTTAGCTAGACTGCCCAAGAAGAAAAAGGAAAAGATTCAAGTTAATAAAATCAAAAAGGAAAACAGTAATATTATTGCTGAACGTACAGAAATAAAGAGGATTATAACAATATGCCTGAAAATTAGATAATTTAGGGGAAATGAGAAATTTTCAAGAAACACAAAACTACCTGTCTTAGTCCACTTTGTCTTGGGATAGGCTGAGTACTTTGTAAAGAAAAGAGGTTTATTTGCCTCACAATTCTGGTGGTGGTTGTGTTGTGGTGTGAACTTATAAATACAATCAATAAGAGTGTAAGTTATAGGTTACATATTAGTAAAAAATATAGTTCATAGATATAAGATTTTGATAAGTGAGATAAGACAATTATAAAGCAAGAATTGTCATAGACAGGCCTAAGATTCCAGTTTTTTTAATATTTATTTCTTAGTTGTAGGTGGACACAATACATTTATTTTATTTATTTATATATGGTGCTGAGAATTGAACCCAGGGCCTCACACATGCTAGGCGAGTGCTCTACCACTGAGCCACAACCCCTGCCCCTAAGACTCAATTTTGCTGCCTTTTATAAAAAAACTATTGGAAGAGCTTTTTTTGAGAAACTGAAATGAAAGCTGTTTTCTTATTTGTTTTTTTTAAAAATTGTCTTTCTGTACTTTGTACCCCACGAATTGTATCCTACTCAGGATGCAGCTGTGGTCGCGGTGAGCTACATCCTGGGTTTGGATGCCCTTGTGGGTCTACGTGACTTTGAAGTAGATTCCCACCTGCCGGACCCCCACCCCCAAATTCAGAGTGCGACAGTCTAGCACCTGCTTGAACCCAGGACTGTGGTCAACTGAACTCTAAAACTAATGCTTTTTTTAAGCTTCTGTTTATCATCCCTTGCTTGCTGACCAGAAAATTCCAGTCCTTCCTAGAGCCCACAAGTCCCACTTATTAATATTTTAATTTCTGTGATTGGCTAGTTTACATGACAATAAGCAAGTCACTGAGTTGTGGTTTTTGTGCTTATATTCTCTTTGGATAGACCAAGAAGCTGCTGTCCTCCCACAGAGCTTGAGTCTCTATGGTGGATGACAGGCCCTGGCCAGGTAAATAAAGCTCTCTTTTGATTTGAAATTCGATTTTAGAGTTCTTTCTGGAGTGACTCCCCATAACAGTTGGAAAGTCCAAACAGCACAGTGCCAATATCTGGGGAGAACCTGGCTTGCTGTATCACAACATAGTGGGGAACCAGAAAGGGAAACATCTGTGTGCAGAAGGGGCCAAGCACATGGGGTGGCCCTGCATTGTAACAACTCACATTTGTGAGAACTAACCTAGTCCTATGAGAACTAATAATCCCAGTTAAGGGTGGTGGCCCCCTGTCCTAATCACCTTAGTGCCTCTAAATTGACTCATGAGGAAATAGAAAACATAAAAAATACCAACAATGAGTCATGAAATTGAATCAGTAATCTAGAAACTTCCAGGAAAGAAAAGTCTCAAAACTAAATTGTTTTTTTGTTTACTGGTGAATTCTACCAAATGTTTAAAGAATTAACACTAATAATTCCTTTTTTTTTTTTTTTTAAACTGAGGATTGAACCTAGGAGCGTTTTACCACTGAACTCCAACTGCAGCCCTTTTTATTTTTTTTTTGAGACAGGGTCTTGCTAAATTGCTGAAGCTGGCCTGGAACTTGCTATCCTCATTCCTCGTCTCCCAGGTCACTGGAATTGCAGGCATATGCCACCATACCCAATTAACCCTAATACTTTTCAAATTCTTACAAAAAAGAGAGAATATTTTCTTATTTACTCATTGAATGAGGCCAGTATTGATGTCATGAATCAGAGATGTCCTATTAAAAAACAAAAACAAAAAAACCACAGATCAATATCCATCTGCATACAGATGCAAAAATCTTCCATACAATACTAACAAACTAAATCAAGCAGCACATTAAGAGGATTGATTATACATGGGGCTGGGATTGTGGCTCAGCAGTAGAGCGCTTGCCTAACACTCACGGGGCCCTGGGTTCTGTCCTCAAAATCACATAAAAATAAATGAATGGAAAAAGGTATTGTGTCCAACTACAACTAAAAAAAATAATATTTTTTAAAAAAGAGGATTATACATGATGACCAAGTGGGACTTATCCTAGCAATTTAGTGGTAGTTCAACATATGAAAATCAACCTATGTAATATACCATATTAATAAAAGATGAAATCACACATGATCATATCAACAGATGCAGAAAAAACATTTTACAAAATCCAACACTTTTTCATTATAAAAACACTATGATTTGAACCAGGCACAGTGGTGCACACCTGTAATCCCAGTGGCTAGGGAAGCTGAGACAGGATAATCTTGAGTTCAAAGCTAGTCTCAGCAATGGCAAGGTGCTAAGCAACTCGGTGAGACTCTGTCTCTAAGTAAAATACAAAATGTGGCTCAGTGGCCAAATGCCCCTGAGTTATCAGCTCTTGCCATTTCTATCCAATATTATATTGGAAATTCTGGCCAGGTGAGAAGGCAAGAAAAAGAATGTCTTCAAATTAGAAAGGAAGAAATAAACTGGGCATGGTGGTGTGTGCCCATAAACCCAATGAGTTAAGAGGCCGAAGCAGGAGATCACAAGATCAAGGACACCCTCAGCAACTTAGCAAGATCCTGTCTCAAAGTAAAAGATAAAAAGGGCTGGAAATGTAGCTCATAATAGAGTGCCTCTGTTTCAATCCCTAGTATAAAAAATAAAACTATCCCTTTTGCAGATCAACTTCACTTATAGAAAACCCTAAAGAAACAAACAAAACAAACAAAAACTATGAGAGTTACTAAATGAGTTCTTCGAGATTGTTGGATGTAAGAGGACTGGGGATGTAGCTCTTGAAAGCATGAGGGCCTAGGTTCAATCCCCAGCACCAAAAAGGAAAAAAAAAAAAAGATTGCAGGATACAAGAGCAATATACAATAGTCATTCATATTTTTTAAACTAGCAACAAATGATTTCAATCTCCAGTACTGCAATAAATAAGTAAATAAACTAACAGTGAACAGTCAGAAAATGAAATAAAAACTATTCCAGTAACAATAGCATTAAAAAGAATAAATACTTTAAAATAAATTTAACAAAAGAAATGTAAGGGGCTGGAGCTGTGGGTCAGTAGTAGAGTGCTCGCCTAGCATGCATGAGGCACTGGGTTTGATCCTCAGCACCACATAAATGTAAAATAAAGATATTGTGTCCACCTGAAACTTAAAAATAAATTTAAAAAAAGAAATGTAAGACTTGTAAATTGAAAACTACAGAGTCTGAGATTGTAGCTCAGTAGTAGAGCACTAGCTTAGCATGTGAGAGGCACTGGGTTGGATCCTCAGTACCACAAAAAAAATAAACAAATAAAATAAAGGTATTGTGTCCATTTATAACCAAAAAAAATTTTTTTAAAGAAAACTACAAAACATCATTGAAAGAAATTAAAGAAGATCTAAATAAATGGGCATATATCCATTGTTCATGGGAACTTAATATTATTAAGATAGCATTGCTCCCAAAATTGATCTACAGATCCAGTACAATCTCTATCAAATCCAAGCTGCCTTTTTTTTTCTGTAGAAATGGAATAACTGATCCTGATATTCATATGAAATTGCAAGGGGCCCCAAATAGCCAAAACAATCCTAAAACAGAGCAAACCTGGAGGATTCATGCTCCTGATTTCAAAACTTACTATGAAGATACAATAATCAAAACAGTGTGTGCTGCCTAATTAAAAAAAAAAAAAAAGCCCTACCCCTCCTCCCAATAGTGTTAGCATAACGATAGATCTGATGTCACTTGATTTTTCACAAGAGTGCATGACCATTCAACAGAGTAAGGATAATCTTCAAGAAATGATTTAGGGGCTGGGGTTGTAGCTCAGTGGTAGAACACTTGCCTTGCATGCATAAGGCCCTGGGTTCAATCCTCAGCACCACGTAAAAATAAATAAATAAAAATAAAGATATTGTGTCCATCTACAACTAAAAAAAGTATATAAAAAAAAAAGAAAAATAAATAAATGATTTAGGGCCAGGCACTGTGGTGTACATCTGTAATGATTCAGGATTACAAGTTCAAAACCAGCCTCAGCAACTTAGGGAGATAGGATTTCAAAATAAAAAAGGTTGGTGGAAGTAGCTCAGAATAAAGCGCCCCCTGGGTTAAATCCCCGTACTAGACAGCAGTTGGGGGGAATGGAAAATTATATAGTCCTTGTGATAAACAATTTGGCAGGTCCTCCAAAAGTAAAACAGTTAAATATGACTCAGTAATTCCCCTAACAGGCATATACTAAAGAGAACCAGAGATATGTGTCTACACTAAAACTTGTATATGGTTGTTTATGGCAGCAATATTCATAATATTTCTGGAAACAACACACATTATCAATGAATGAATAAATCAAATGTGGTATATCTATAGAATGAAGTATTATTTGGCCATTGAAAAGAATGAAGTACTAATGTATGCTACAACATGGACAACCCCAAAAGCATGCTAAGGAAAATAATAAGGCTACACAGATGATTTAATTCGTGTGCAATGTTCAAAACAAGCAAACATGTGGAGATAGAAAGTAAAGTTAGTGGTTGCCAAGGCCTGGGCTTAAATGATATAAAGTTTCTCTTTGGAGTGATGAAATAACTGAAAATAGACAGTGGTAATGGTTACAGAACATTGTTAATATAATAAAAAAATCTCTGGGTTGTATCGGTTAAAATGGTTAACAGGGTAGATTTTATGTGTATTTGATCTCAATAAAACGAAAGTCATTTTAAATTGTTATCTCTGACATGATGTGATGATATTCATCGTGACACATATCACTTCGGATTAATCATGAGAAAATGTCAGAGTAACTCAGGTTAAAGGATATGTTATAAAATGCTTAACCAGTACTCTTTTTGTTTTTGTTTTTGTGGAGCTAGGAATGGAACCCAGGGCCTCACATATGCTAGGCAAGCACTCCACCACTAAGCTACACTCCCAGCCTGTTAACTAACCCTCCTTCCTGAGCCCTTGAAAGACAAGAAAAGACCCAGAAACTGCCAGATACTGAAGGAGACTGAGGAAACACAATGACTAAATACAGTGCGGCATCCTGGATTGAATTCTGAAACAAAACTGGCATAAATGGAAAAACTAGTGAAATCTGAATTCCGAATGAAGCTTCTGGTTTAGTTGATGGCATTGTACCAATAATGTTTATCATTTAGTTTTTTTCTTTTTTGGTACTGGGGACTAAACTCAGGGGTGTTTTACTATTGAGCAGTATCCTCAGTTCTTTTTATTTTATTTTTTAATGTTTGAGACAGAGCCTCTCTAAATTGCTGAGGCTGGTCTTGAACATGAGATCCTCCTGCCTCAGCCCCCAGAGTCATTGGGATTAACGGCATGCACCACCATGCCCAGCTTAATTTTTTTTTTTGGGGGGGTGTCTGGGGATTGAACCCAGGGGCACTCAACCACTGAACCACATACCCAGCCCTATGTTGTATTTTATTTGGAGACAGGGTCTCACTGAGTTGCTTAGCACCTCGCTTTTGCTGATTCTGGCTTTGAATTTGCAATCTTCCTTCCTCAGCTTCTGGAACCTCTGGAATTACAGGCATGTGCTACCGCATCCCGCTAATTATTTAGTTTTGTCAGTGTGTTTTAACATTAGGATAAGTTGAATGAAAGGTACACATACAATCTTGTCAATTCTTCTGTAAATTTAAAAATTATTTCAAATAGTTTTTTTAAACCCCCAAAGCCTGAAATTTAATGTTACAGGGGCCTGACTGGAGCTTTAAAGTAGTCTATTGGGGCTGGGGTCAGGGGAGATGTGTTACTCAGCTGCATAGCTCCTGCCTAACATGGTCAAGGTCCTGGGCATGAGGCCCTGGGTTTGATCCCCAGGACAAAGAAGAAAAAAGAAAAAAAACTGCCTTTCACTCTGTAGATGGAGGCAAGTTCATGGCAAATGGATTTTCTGTGTGCATTGTTAAGTCACCTAAATCCCCTCCATCCATCCATAGTTCTATCACAATAAGGCAAGGAGGCCCCTGCTGCTACTGCAGGGCAGGTTATGTAATGGAATCCTTTGTGCAACCTGAAAAAGATGCAAAAGGGCAAGGGGAAATTTGGGCAAAATAAAAGTCACGAAGTCTCAAAAATAAATAAATAAATAAAAATGTCAGGGAGTCTCTGATAGACATGAAGTTTGAGATTCTAATCACTTCTCTTTGAGATTCCTTGTTTTTAGAATTTTTCCGATGGATTGAAATGGTCCTGAATAATGTTCACTCTAGGAAAGTGGACCAAGAGAACCCACCAAGAAGAGGAGGAGTTAAGCCTGGTGACGTGTGTGTGTGTGTGTGTGTGTGTGTGTGTGTGTGTGTGTGTTTTCGTGTGTTGGGAGGCAGGGAGTTCTTGGGCAGTGTTTGCTGAAACTGGAAACTCTCTGACCCAGCCATCACCACTGAACCCCAGGAACAATGATTAAGCAAGTTAGGGTGACCTTGGGAATCAGCATGGAGCATCTCAGGGATCCAGAGCCACAAGTTCCCTGCAGCAGGACTAGGGATGCATTGGGTTGTGCAGGGAGGGTTTTTATCAGCTAGCTGCTCAGTGCCAGTGACAGGGGCTGCAGCTCTCACAAACAGATTTTCTGTTGAATGGAACTGTGTCTTTGGTTCTCTGTCCTTGAAGCACTTAAAAACTGGCCCCTTTGGTTTGAGAAAGCAGGAATGTTAGATGTTAAACAACTCAAAGGGAGGAGAAAGACTTTCTGCTCATCTGTCATGTGGGTGGTCAAGTTAATTTTGAAAAGTAGAAGAGACATGACCTTATTTATGTACCAGGCTGGTGATTCAGATCATTTCAGGTCCAGGCGGTTACATAAATTGAAATTGACCTTCTGAGAAACCATTGCTTCATATCTTCTGTCATTTCTTTAGACACCAGGACAGGATAGAGGAAAACAGGAATCTAGAGTGTATAGAGGGGCCCTTATCAGAAAGGGCCTCAGTAGCCCTCTATGTATCATAGTTTTCTGTTAAAAGGACCATGCTATTACCACCCACCGTGGGTTGAAGATTTTCTCATTACTTGGGACAATCTACTTTCCATCCTTTCCTTCCCCATTGCTTCTTCTCAGACCCCAGAACACTAATTGCTCAGTGTTCTGTAACAAATGCCTAGTGATCCATAGATTCTATTTTAAATTCACTTTAAAGAAATTAATTAGAATCCCTGCTGTAGAAGCTTGTGATTAATGACTTGGTGTTTTTATCGCATTTCCTGGACATGCAGGCAATGTCAGGGCCTAATTCAAAGGTTTGTCTTTCTCTGGTTCTTAATTAAGGACAGTATTCTCCTCTACTTTCCACAACCTGGCATTTTCTCTCTAAGCCCAGGGGTTTTCTCAATTCACTGTTCCAGGAAGGTGCTATCAGTTGATAGGAGTTGGCACCAGGCTTGTGGGTTCAAACCCATACTTACTACTTAATAATTATATGATCTTGAACAAACCATTTAACCTTTTTGAGGCTCAGTCTTTGTCAGCTATAAATTGAGATAATATCTAGTTTTCAGTACAGTTACATTAGAATTATCATGAAGACTAATTAAGGGCACATTTGTGAAAATACCCAGCACTGAACCTGGCACATGTTAGGTACTCCAAAGAATATGGGCTTTAAGGAGCATCACAGACCAATTTGGGTTCTAGGGACTGTGGAAACTTTTTTTTTTTTTCTTAACCAGGAAATTATGTCCACCAGTCATGGCTTAGAGAGAACTCACCCCAGCTGATAATCCAGTACTGGCTTTGAGTTCTTGGTGAGGTTAAAGAAAGAAGCTGGAATGGCTCAGGAATGCCTTGTGGGGGAGGTGGAATTTGACCATATCTGAAGATTTAGGATTTGGAAAAGCCACCCGTTGGAAAGTGGAACAGCATGAGCAAAAGCGGTAAGAGAAAGTTTAAGAACACAGAGAGGAGACTGGCTGTTCTGGAGCCCAGGGTCAGGCCTGGGGGCTATCTTCCAGTAGGTGGAATTTGAGTTTACCTGGACTTTAACTGACCCTATCAGCCCCAGAGGCGCCCAGGTGACCAGAGATGCTGTATGGCTCACGGTTACCACCAGGGGGCAGTATGACTCAACAGTGCTGCCCTTCAATGGTTGGTTTAGAACTTGTTGCTGAGGTCCTATTTTGCACCAAGGGCTTGCCATAAAGGTTATCTGTTCATCAAGCTTATGTTTGTAGAACACTTTAAATGGAGGTTGCAGTAATCTGGTCTAACCCTAACCACAACTCTGTGTGATGTATCAGTCTCATCCCCCTAAAGTAACTAGCAAGGATATTAAGTGAATTATTCAAATTTGTGTAAGTGGTAGGGAAATCTGAACTTGAATGTGGGGCTAATCTCCATCACTGCAAACTACTGCCCTTTGTTAAGCAGATAGGAGCTTAAACAGATTTAGCATGATAATAAGAGTTATATTAGTAATGATTAAAAACCTACAGACAAAGATTCACTTTGGAAAGATGAAAAAAGTTCTAGAGATGGATGGTAGTGATGCTTACACAATAAAGGGAAAGTACTTGTACTTAACATCACCAAACAGTATACTTAAAAATTGTAAATTTTATGATTTTTTAAAATATTTATTTTTTAGTTGTAGTTGGACACAATACCTTTATTTATTTATTTACTTTTATGTGGTGCTGAGGATCGAACCCAGGGTCTCACACAACCCCAGCCCCAGTTTTATTTTTTTAACATTTATTTTTTGGGCCTGGGGATGTGGCTCAAGCGGTAGCACGCTCACCCGGCATGCGTGCGGCCTGGGTTCGATCCTCAGCACCACATACGAACAAAGATGTTGTGTTCGCCAAAAAAACTAAAAAATAAATATTAAAATTCTCTCTCTCTCTCCCCCTCTCACTCTATCTTTAAAAAAAAAAACATTTATTTTTTAGTTGTGAACACGGTACCTTCATTTTATTTTTATGAGGATCAAACCCAGTGCTTCAAGCATGCTAGGCAAATGCTCTACCACAACCCTCGCCCCTAAATTTTATGTTTGTGTTATAACAATTTAAAAAGTGGTAACAGCTATGCAACATTTGTTAACAGCAGTAATTATTATATATTAGTAGCTGCCTGTCTAAAGCACTTATGAACCTATTTCTCTAATTCTCACAACCACCAATTGTGTGGTAGGTACCATTATTATTCCTGTTTGACAAACAGTTTTATCATCTGGTCTTACTTCTCCCTCCCTGCCCAACAACGCTGGCAATGGTCTGCACTGATAGTCCTTGGTTAACTGGTTGTGAAGTGTAATAGAGGGGAAATACCATGGGTTTTGGGAGTTGACCAACCTGCTATTGTACCAGCTGAATGTTGGTAGGCAAGGTACTCTATGCTTCCGTTTTTTTCATTTGTAAAATAAAGATGATAATACTTGCTAGGCCAGGTCTTGTGGTGCATGCTTGGCCTGCAATTCCAGCAGCTCAGGAGGCTGAGGCAGAAGGAGTTCAAAGACAGCCTCAGGACCTTAGCGAGGCCCCTAAACAACTCTGTGAGACCCTGTCTCCAAATTAAATATAAAAAGGGGGCTGAGGATGTGGCTCAGTGGTTAAGCACCCCTGAGTTAAAAAAAAAAAAAAACTTACTAGGAATGTTGGGATGAGCAAATAATATAATGTATAAATGTGAGATGCTTAGCATAGCCAGATGCAGTGGTGCTTGCTCCCAACTATTTAGGAGGCTGAGATAGGAAAATCAATTAAGCCCAGTAGTTCAAGGCCAGCCTGGGCAATGTAGTAAGTATCTGGCTATAGTAAATACTTCAGAATGTTGACTGTTATTATTACTTGCACAAGTAGAGTACTTAGAAAATAATAAATGAAAGGATGGGTATGTCTGGAGGGAACTTGAAATAGCTCCTGGCCCTCTTGGTGGGTGGAGGAAAGTGGCCTCCAACAGAGAGTATTCAGTCCCAGTTAGCTTCCTTCCTGGATGACAGGGCTACCTAACATTCCTTGAGTCCCCCAGCATCATTTTACAAGCCCAAGAATGGCGTGGTTTTATGTACATTCATTTCTTTTGTCAGTCAACCAGGAAGCTGCCCTGAGAATCAGTCTAGTGTGGTAATGTTAGGGGACAGACAGATGAGGACGGTGGGAACGTGAAGTTAAGAGAATAATACTTTAATATGGGCCCACTGTGCTCCACTGTCTGTTCCCAAACAGTGAGAGCCCCTCCCAGGGCATCAGGCCCAAGTAGTGACGTAAGAGTCACCTTAGCCCTCTCTAAGGGGCCCTCCCAGAATACCACGTCACCATGTAGTTCTGTTCTGAGAGCTCTCACCTCTCACCCCACCTGTTCTGTGGAGCAGCCAAGAAGATCACGCAAACAGAGAGCTCAGCAGTTTATCCCAGCCTCTGGGTCAGGGGCTAAGGGCAGAGAGGGGAGGGAGGAGCCCCGGGCACCCTGCCACAGCTGCACCTTTGGTTAATATTTATTCTTTCTCCTTTCTCTGCCTGGAAACCAGGGGAAGGCCAGCCGTGGCTTGTAAAGCAAAATCCCAGGGGCTGTGAGAAGCTGGTTCCTGTGAGATGACTCAGCACAGGCCTTTAAAAGGACAGGGAGCGTCCCCTTCCTGGATTCTGCGCAGGCCCATGAGTGTTGTGGGGATGTTGTGAAGACCTCACTATTCATCAGCTCAGAGGGATCTTGTCTCCTAGGAGTCCAGGGAGGCCCAGCAGCCCTCAGCTCACTAGTAGGGTAGTAGCATCGGGTCCTTGTTGCAGTGTGATTCTTCCTTGAGGAGACCTTCCCTGTCTTACCTGGATGCCACAATCCTTCTCCTCCCCCAGCTCTTGTCAATACTGCGTCACCAGAGTTTTTTAAAACCCATTTCATCAGCATACACCCAAGGGGTACCTGTAACTTGAGCTCCAAATTCCTTAGCACAGTGTGGTCCTGACCAAAATTACTGCTTTATCCCAACTCCCTCTCCTTCCTCTCCCCATGCACACTGTACTCTAGCACAGAGTTTCTCAGTATAGTCTATGGACCACATTCTTCAGCACTGAAGAATGATTCCTGGTCTACAGACCTACAGAATCTGCTGCTGGTAGAACCTGGGAATCTTCATTTTAATGATGGCACAGTGGTTGTTGTTTGTTTGTTTGTTTTGTTTTATTTAATTTTTTTAATATTTATTTTTCAGTTTTTAGCGGACACAACATCTTTGTTGGTATGTGGTGCTGAGGATCGAACCTGGGCCGCACACATGCCAGGCGAGCGCACTACCTCTTGAGCCACATCCCTAGCCCCTGTTTGTTTGTTTTAAAGACAGGGTTTTGCTTTGTTGTCCTGGCTGGTCTTGAATTCATGAGCGGAAGTGATCCTCCTGCCTCAGCTTCCTCAGTAGTTGGAGCCACTGGTGTGTGCCACCATGCCTGGCTCCATGGCTGATTCTTGCGCAGGCTGGAGCTTAAGAAATCCTGTTCTGCCCATTGGATTGTCGCCTTCCTGGTTGTGTCTGGGCAGTTTCACCCCTGTGCCTTCCCTACTCATGTCACTCCCCTTTCTAGAATGCCCTTCCCATCATTTTGGGAGTAGTCTGCTCCTCTTTTAAGGTTCATCTCACATGTCAGCACTTCTGTGCATTTCTCACAGATCTGGGTTCTTTTCTCTGTGTTCACACAAGCCCTTTGTGCTTTCTACCCATATATATATATATTTTTTTTTTCATTTATTTAGGATCCTGAAGGACAGTGGATTTTTTTTTCCTCCTTTTTTCTTTTTTTTCTGTGCTATGGTAGATCCAGCTCAGGGCCTCATACATGCCAGGCAAGTACTCTACCACCGAATCACATCTGCAGTCTTGGATTTCTTTTTTGAATCCCTAGACCAAGCAAAGTACCTGGCAAGAAGAAGGCATTTAATACATGTTTGCCGAATGAGTAAGTGAATGGAGACCAGGTCCTGGTTTAACTTGGGAAAGTAGGTTAAACCCATTATGGAGTGACACAGCCATGTTTGTCATTCAGACTCCTGCTTTACATTTTGTCTGCAACTTGGTCTAAAAGCTTGATCTTCCCTGGAGGAAGCTATGAGTTTAGATTTGACCAGAGGTATTTAGGTTAGTGATGAGTTAGGTCTACATAGAAATATTTTTGAAAGCCCAAAATTTGTTTGTGTGGGAGGCCAAGGAACTGCTTTCTCTTGATCTTTCAGAGGGCAGAAACTACCAGACATTCTCTCCACCCATAAACTGTTGTTGAGGATCACCCACATCAGAATTCTTGACCTTCTAACTCTAGTGATGTAACTGCCACCTCAGTCAAAAAGCCCTGGACCTTGTCACAACTGCCCTAGCTCAGAAATGCCAGCATGCTGGTCTCTGGCCAGAACTTCCTTGCTTTCAGCTTACTCATTTCGCCCACACCCTGCTGACCTGCTCACAGACGTGGTGGCTGCCTTGGATCTCTTTTCTAAAATAGAGTGGCCTCTTCTTTGTTTCCACAGGGAGGTGCCCCTCCTCCCATCTGAAGCCAGTCCCTCACTTGGGCACTGGACTCCAACCTTTCCAGTCCCTTGGCACTCTGCATCATCATGGTCACATTCCTTCCCTTCCTTCTGACTCTTTCCCCACTGTGCATAAATGCAGTCAAGCTTCTCTCACCTCAAAAGAGAAACCTCCCTATAACCATAAGCCAGTCTCGCAAGTTCCCTTCACAGCACAGCTTTTCAAAACAGGAGGCTCACTCTCAGCCCCATTTCTATCCTTACCACTCCACTTCACAAGGCCACAAGGGGCTCCTAATTGCAAAATCCAACGAATAGTTTTCAGTTGTACTTTGTGCTTTGCAACATTTGACAGGAGCTACTCCTCTCCTCTTTTCCTTTTTCCTCCTCCTCTGTTTTCAGTTTGTAAAGCACCTTCTCTGATGCCTTCTTTATGTAGTCATCTTCTCATTGCCAAATGTCAGTAGTCCATATTTTTCGTCATTTAGTCTTTTTAAAATTTTTTTAAATATCTTTACTTTTATTTATTTATTTATTTTTATGTGGTGCTGAGGATTGAACCCAGGGCCTCCTGCCTGCGAGGCAAGCGCTCTACTGCTGAGCCACAAACCCAGCCTCTCATTTAGTCTTTTTTTAACTTTTATTTGCTCTCTCTGCTATAGCTCATGTAGATAGTCTAATGCTTACCACTTCCTGTTCATGACATCAGACATCTCCGAGGCTTAATAAAATCAAAGTATCCTGCAAAATACAACTTATGCATAGAAAAGGTCCAATAGAGTGCCTGGCATGAAGTAGATGCTCTTTAAATGGAAGCACTTTGTAAGTTATTGTATCTCATAAAGTACGATATTAATATCACAAATGTCTTTACCTCCAGCCTATGGATTTGTTTGTTTATTTATTTTTTGGTACTGAGGATTGAACAGGGGGACTGTACCACTGAGCCATATCCCCAGCCCTTTCTATTTTTTTTTTTTTTTTTTTTTTGAGACAGGATCTCACTAAGTTGCTCAGGGCCTCACTACTTTGCTGAAGTTGGCTTTGAACTTAGAATCCTCCTGCCTCAGTCTCTAAGTTGTTGGAACTATAGGTACACATCATGCTCTTTATTAGTTTTTAAACTTTTTATTATGGTGTATTTTAAGCAGTACCCAAAGTGGACAGAATTGCTTAATGAATCTCCACATACCTATGACCCAGTTCCCACAAACATCAACTCATAACCAATCCTGTCCCATTCACTCCCACCCTCTATAAAAGACAGGAGTTTAAAAGAATAATCACAACACCATTATCATAGTTTTAAATATACAATCTTTTGGATATAGATTTATACCTCTGGTTCTTATGAGATACTGCCACATGGGTGTCCCCTTGATACTTCAAATTTAACTTGTCCAAAGCTGAACTCACCACATTCTTCTCCCTTCCCTTGTGGTCTCTGTCTTGGTGCTGGTCACCACTGTTCACCAGTCCCTGAGGTCAGAACCTTGGAGTGGTCATTGGCTCTTTATTTTCCTCACACCCCACCCAGCCAGCCACCTCCTAAAAATCTCTAGTTCCTCTCCTCTGCATCTTTCCAGCTGCAGTCTTACCAGGCTCTCAGCAAGTCACTGCTTTGGGGCATTAGCTTTTTAAAAAAAAAAAAGAAAAAAATATATATATTGTTCTTGATGGACCTTTATTTATTTATATGTGGTGCTGAGAATTGAACTCAGTGCCTCACACATGCCAGGCAAGAGCTCTACCTCTGAGCCACAACCCCAGCCCCTGAGCATTAGCTTTCTAAGTGGTCTGTTTATTCAGTCTTTCACCTCTCTAATCTATAAATATGATTGCCAATTTTTTCCAATAATTTTTTTGTGGTAAAATTTACATAAAATTTACCATTTTAGCCATTTTATTTTTAATTTTTTTTATTATAGATGGACACAATACCTTATTTATTTATTTATTTTTATGTGGTGCTAAGAATCAAACCCAGTGCCTCACATGTGCCAGGCAAGTGCTCTGCCACCGAGCTACAACCCCAACCCTTTTTTGCCATTTTAAAGTATCTAGTTCAAAGGCATTTAAGCACATCTGCATTGTCATGTAACTACCACCAGCATCCATCTTCAGATTTTTTTCATCCTCTACAATAGAAACTCAATACCCACTAAACGGTTACAGTCTATTTCTTTTCCCTCGGTTCCTGGCAATTTCCATCTGCTTTCTATCTGTAAATTTGACTGCTTTAAGTACCCCATATAAGTGGAATGATAGTATTTACCCTTTTGTGAGTGGCTTATTTTATTTAGCATAATGTCTTCAAGGTTCATCTGTGTTATAGCATGTATTTTTCTACTTCTTAAAGCTAATTAATATGCTGTTATCTTTTAAAAAATTTTTTTCGTTGTAGTTGGACACAATACCCTTATTTTTTAAATTTATTTTTATGTGGTGCTGAGGATTGAACCCAGAGCCTAGCATGTGCTAGGTGAACACTCTACCAATGAGTCACAACCCCAGCCCCCCATTTTTTTTTTTTTTTGGTGATACTAGAGATTGAACCAGGACCTTGCAGATGCTAGGCAAGTGCTCAACCACTGAACAATATCCCCATACCCCTCTTTTTTAATATCTATTTTTTAGTTGTTGATTGACTTTTTATTTATTTATTTATTTATTTATTTATTTATTTATTTATTTATTTATATGTGGTGCTGAAAATCAAACCCAGTGCCTCATGCATGCTAGGCAAGTGCTCTACCACTGAGCTACAACCCCAGCCCTGCTATTATCTTTTGTACAGATCACATTTTGTTTATCCATTCATCTGTTTATGGACATTTGAGTTACTTCTATCTTTTGACTGTTTATTGCGAATGCTGCTTATATCAACGAGAATGTATGTATATCTCTTGGAGACCCTGCTTTCAGTTATTTTTTGGTATATACTCAGAGGAGGATTGCTGGATCACATAATAATTCTATTTGTGTGTGTGTATATGTGCATGTGTGTGTGTGCATGTATGTGTGGTATTGGGGATTGAACCCATGAATACTCTACCACTGAGCTACATCCCCATCCCTTTTATTTTTTATTTTAAGACAGGGTCTCACTAAATTGCCCAGGTTAGTCTTGAACTTATAATCCTCCCTCAGCCTCCTGAGTCACTGGGATTATGGGTGCAAGCCACCATGCCCAGCAAAAGTTTTTAATTTTGATATACTCCAATTTACCTTTTTTCTTTTTCTTTTCCTGCCTGTGCTTTTGGTTGTATCATCCAGTAATCTTTTAAATACACAGCTGTATACATAGCTGATCCTTTCATAATGCTTCTATGGTTCCCTATTTCAAACTCCTTAGCTTAATGATCTGGTCTCCAACTTTCAGGCTCCTCTCTGACAGCTCCATTCGCCCAGTTATACCTGTCAAATAATTCTGAAATGCCACATACCTCTGAGCATTTACCATGCTCTCTGACATCACCATGCCTTTATGGTTGCTTTGCATGAAACTAATCTCTACTCCTCTTTTACAAGGTCCTTCAAATACTTCCTCTAGGAAGGCTTCTTTGACTTTTCCCAGAGTCAGGTGCCTTTTTGGCTTTCCATGGCAACCTCTGCTTAATCCTTCAAATAATTCTATTATAACTTGTAATACTATGGTTTATTTTTGATTTTGAGATGAGGTCTCAGGTTGCCCAGGATGGTCTCAAACTACTGAACTCAAAGTGATCCTCCTCCTCAGCCTCATGAACTATGTGCCACCCACAGCCTCTGTGCCCCACTCCAAACTAGGTGGAGTTTTGGGGGTTTTGTTTTATTTTTGTTTTTGTACTGCAGTGTTGGGGCTCTAAACCAAGACTTCCTGCATGCTAAGCGTAGGTTAAATGCTCTACCACCAGACTAGGTTTTACTTGTTGGCCCACCTGCTTAGTATCCCTCCCATTAGAGTCTAAATTCCTTTAGGGCAGATGTGCTCTATCTTGTCATCTCTATGCTGCTCAAATTTAGTTGAAGGTTGAACTGGATTCTCTGCCTCTATTTAGTTGCTTTGACCTTGAGCAATATAGTTAAACTCCTGGGGTGGCCTCAGTTTTCTCACTAGGTTGTTGTGAAGTTTAGTTGAGATTATTATGTTTGTAAAGTACTTAGTGCTTACTCTGGCCTAGAGTAAATGTTTAACAAAAGCTAGCCATTGTCATCACTTGTTGAACTGAGATCTCAAACTCTAAGGAGCTGTATGATTTGGACAAAATTATCTTAAACTCTATGCTTCAGTTTTTCCTTCTGTAAAATGAGGTGTTTGACCTGGATCATTTGTAGCAATGATTCTCAGGCTAGGCTGTACTTTGTAATTATCTGGGAAGCTTTAAAAATACTGATGCCAAGGGGCTAGGTAGGTAGTTCAGTGGTAGAGCACATACTTAGCATGTACAGGGCCCTGGTATTGAGCCCAAAGCCACACAAAATAAACAAAACAAAACACTGATGTCTGGGCTCCTCTCCCAAGATGGTGATAATTGGTGTGAGGTACAGCCTGGGCATGGGTATTTTGTAAAAGCTCCCCCGGTGATTCTAATGTTCAGCCAGAACTGAAAACCACGATCTAAAGTTTCTTCCTGATCTAAGATGCTAGAAAGTCGAGCTGCCAGGATTCCCTGGAGGCAGGGGAATGGAAGGTCTCCAGGCATTCTTGTGCTATCACCCTTTGTTAGTTCAGCAGGAAGCTTGCTGAACAGGCTCACTAAGTTGGAATTCCAAGGGTACTTGTGGATTCCTAAGAGTTTAAATTTAGCAGCTTACTTCTACCAGGAGAAAACAAGGGACCTGGGGGCTCCAAGAAAGAGAAAAAAAGACTCTTCTCTACCTCTAGGGTTCTCTTCACAGGCCTGGGACCCTAGATGTCCCGGAGTGTTGTACTATGGAGTTCCAATCAGGTTGAAGGAAAAGTGGAGGTGTCTGATCAGGCGGGGGCAGGCAGCGACCAAAGGAGGCAGATTTAACAGGGCCGCTGAACAGGCTTTATTGAGATATCACTCCCGGGCGGAACTCGATCAGACCCACAGAGGGGACAGGGGAAGGGTCTGAGGAGAAACCCCGTGGAAGCTCGACTGGACTGGACTTTTATGGGGCTTACAGCAGGAAGGGAAGGGCTTGGGACAGGAAAAGGTGTTTCTAGGGTCCCTTGCCCCCTTGGAGTTGGTCAGGGCAGGGGAGTTGGCTGAACTCCAGGATTGGCCAGGGGGTTCTGCTGATTGACAGGCGTTAGTCAGGAAATCTGGCAGATTGACAGGCATTCGTCAGGAGATCTGGCTGATTGACAGGCATTTCTGCAGGCATCTGATTGATGTTCTTTTCCAGCACGGGCTGCTTTGTTCTAAGTTGCCACTAAGTCGCCACCACCGACCTAACAGGAGGAAACAGTGGTCCAGGTATAAACTTGCCTTTATGGTTGGGCACTTGGGGCCCTAACTAGAAGGGTGGGGATTGAGAGTTGCAAACACTCATTTCTTTTTTTCAAGACAGTGTTTCAAAACCATATTCACAGTCATTACTTATTTGATTCCACAAACAATCTTGAGAAATGTAGAGTGGATATTACTGCCTCCAATGTCTTGATGAGAACACCAGATCCTTGTATGGCTAAGAGCCTTAACAAAAATTATAGTGGGTCAGCAGTGGGGTAGCTTGAGAGGCCCTATACCCTGATCCCTGTTTTGAATGGAAAAACTCTATACACTTAAGGTAGCTAAGAGTCCTTCTTGACCTGGAATTAGGTTATAAATGGCCCCATCAAATGCAACATGGAACAACTAAAACATCTCCTCCCAACCCCCTGTGGTTTGTCCACCTCTGAGCACAGTAGCTCTTACTCTCTGGGATCATTAGTGAATGCCTTCCCTTTTACAAACTTTGGTTGCTCAGTACCAGCTTTGAAGCTTGGTCATTCAGAGAGGTGTTAAGTCATAACACCAAGTGTGTCCAGGAATGCTGTGAAGGGCCATGTAGAATAGTGTTGGCCAAATTCTGGGTCACAAACAGGGATTGGCCACTGGCTCGAGATGAAGTGGAATAGGGTAAAGAGGTAGTGATTTTTTTTTTTAAACTAAGCTAAGTGGAATTAATTCAAAACCCTATTAATCTAATATTACATTTCCCTACTTTTTTGATGTTAAAATTACCTTTCATTAAATAATAATGATAGTAGGTGGCAGTTTATTTTGATGTTCTGACTGGCAGAGCTAAAAGATGGCCACCTTATGCAAATCCTACAGTTGCCTTTGAAATGTCACTGATCCAAGAAATCCTAAGTCTGGTAACCCCTCACCACATTGTAGGGCCAGGAGCAAGGCCATATGACTCTGGATTCTCACTTTGGGAAGCCACAGACTGAACCTCACCCTAAGAGCCAGTGATAAAAGGTCAAACAGTGAAAGAATCAAATACCCAGGGTTGGTTTTTGCCACCTATAAATTCGTGTAGAAAGAAAAGAGCAATTTTCACTTTGCTTTTATTAAACCAATATTTATTATTATCTTCACTTCCATTTTGAAGATGAGCAAACTAAGACATGAGGGTGTTAAGAAACTTGTCCAAGGTCCCAGCTAGTTAGCAGCAGAGCCAGGAGTTGAAGCCAGTGGCTTTGGTTCTGGAATCCATACTCTTAATCCCCACCCAACACTGCCTGGTTAAAAGGCAATTTAAAACTCTGGTGACATGTAATAATCTATTTTCAGCCTCTGATTCCATAGACAAAAAGTGCTTGTGGACTAAGCTTCCTGATCTCTGTTGAGCTGCTTGTCAATGATCCCTTTTTGAGATGTTTCCACACCACCCCTGGGAAAATCAGAGCAAGTGGACAACCCTTTGACAGAGACTTCAAAGACAACAGTTACAAAAACAATGAAATTTTGGATAAGGTCAGCAAGCCCTTAGAGTATAGAACCTGAGAGGTCCTCTAGAGCCTAGGTTGGCAAGTTTTGTTTTTGTTTTTGTTTTGTTTTGGTACAGAGGTTGAACCCATAGGTACTTTCCCACTAAGCTATATCCTCAGCTCTTTTTAATCGTTTATTTTGAGACAGGGTCTTGCTAATTTCTTGGGGCCTTGATGAATTGCTGAAACTGGCCTTAAATTTGCAACCCTCCAGCCTCAGCCTCTCAATCTCTGGGAATACAGAGATTAGGCCACTACACCTGGCCTAAACTGGTAGTTTTCAAAAGAATTTTTATTTTTCCAAAGAGAGGGAGAGAATTTTTTAATATTTATTTTTCAGTTCTCATCGGACACAACATCTTTCTTTGTATGTGGTGCTGAGGATCGAACCCGGGCCTCACGCATGCCAGGCCAGCGCGCTACCGCTTGAGCCACATCCCCAGCCCCAAAAGCATTTTTTAAAGCAACCAAACTTGTTTTTTCAAATATAGGCCTAAGTGCAGTTACTTGTATACATATCCATACATGTAACACATAGGTATGCATATACATATATGCATTCACACCATGTGGAACCTTTCCATAAACAGATTAAAGTGGAGGTGACAGGTTGAAGCCAAAGGGGAGATCCAGTTGGCCTTCCTTTCATCCCTCAAGCAGTATTGGGACCCTAGAGCTTTGAGGAATGCAGTTTGAAAATCCTTGGTCCAGGTCAGGTTTTCTTGAAGCACGTCCTGTAAAAATATTAGTCTAATAAGATGCAGAAGAAAAAAAAGTTTCATGTTCAAATACATTTGGGAACCCTTGGATGTGCTAACTTAGTTTTAAGAATTACAGTTAGTTGTTAGCAGGCTAAAGGCTCTGAGAAATTCTGGAATGTCAAGTAATCATTTTTAACCCACAGTTTTCCTTAAAAAAAAAATTGATGAATTGGGTTATAACTACATAATGAAATACTATAGTGCAATGAAAATAAGCAGTTGCTAAATATATGTTAGGTGGAAGACACCAGACATGAAGGCATGCATATTACATAAGTACATTTACATAAACTTTAAAAAAAGGCAAAAACCATACCTTTGGAATTGGAAGTCAGAGGAATTGAAATAGTGTGTGGGAGGAGAATGAAGCAAATTTTGAAGCTTCTGGTTATATTTTATATCTTGATCTCTTGATTTGGGTGGTAGTTACATGTGTGTGCTCACCTTGTGAAAATGACTTGTGCATTTTTCTATATATATGCAGATGTGTGCACACACATATGTATATATATATATATTTATTATTATAAAGTTCCTCCTTTTTTTTTTCTGGCAGCACTGGATGTACAAGCAGGAAAGTACTCTTATACTGAGCTACATCTCTAGCTCTATTTTATTTTATATGGTACTGAGGATTGACCCAGTGCCTCATGCATGCTAGGTGAATGCTTTACCACTAAGCCACAATCCCAACCCCATCCCTAGCTCTATTATCTTTCATTTAAAAGAGGATGCTGGGTATGGTGGCACACACGTGTAATCCCAGTGACTTGAGAGGCTGAAGCAAGAGGATTGCAAGTCCAAAGCTAGCCTCAGTAACTTAGCGAGACTAAGTTGTCTCAAAATAAAGAATAAATAATGCTGGGGATGTAGCTCAAGTTAAGTATCCCTGGGTTCAATCCCTGGTACCAAAATATAAAAAATAAGAGGAAGACAAAACACAGCAACATTGACTAGGCCAAAAAATGTATAATGAATTTGTTTATCCATATATAATCTTTAAAAAAAAATACTGCAGATATTATGAACCAGGTTTCCTGGTTAAAAGATAACACTCTTGATGGCTGGGGTTCAGCGGTACAGCGCTTGCCTTGCACATGTGAGGCACTGTGTTCGATCCTTAGCATCACATAAAAATAAATAAATAAAGATATTGTCCCCATCTTTAAAAAACAAACTTTTTTTTGTTTGTTTTTTTAAAGATAACACTCTTGGAAAACTTGGAGTGATGGGTTTCCTCTGGACCACCACTAGAGAGAGGGGTCTATGGCAACAGGCAGGGAAACCGTTATTCAACCCTTTAGTTCTGTATCTGTTACTGGCCTTCTCTCTTAAGCCCTGTGAATTTCTTTTCTTTCTTTTTTTTTTTTTTTTCAGTTGGACACAATACCTTCATTTTATTTATTTATTTTTATGTGGTGAGGATCAAACCCAAGGCCTCAAATGTGCTAGGCAAGTGCTCTATGGCTGAGCCACAACCCCAGCCCTGTATTTATATTCTTTTTGCTGCTACAACTAATGGTCATAAACTTAATTGGCTTAAACAAGCAAATTTATTATGTTACAGTTCTGGAGGGCAGAAGTCTGAAATGGGTTTCAGTGGCAAGGCTGTGTTCCTTCTGGAAACTCTAGGGAAGAAGCAGTTTTCTTGCCTTTTCCAGAGTCTAGAAGTGGCCTACATTTCTTGACTACTGGTTCCTTTCCATCCTCATAGCCAGCACTGGTTGGTCAAATCTTTCTTACACTGTATCTCTCCGACACTGACTTGTCCCTTCATCTTCCTTGTTTAAGTATATTTGTGATTACATTGGACCCACTTGGAAAATTCCAACTACTCTTCCTATTTAAGAGCATCAGATTAGCAAAGTTAATCCCTTCTGCTGCCTTAAATCTCCTTTGCTGTGTAACATAGTCACAATTATTTCACTTCATATTCCTGTTACGGGAGTAGATTAGCCTATTCTCTTTCCTCTTCCCTCCCTCCCTCTTTCTTTCTTGATTTGGTACTGGGGATTGAACTCAAAGACACTTTACCACTGAAGTATATCCCCAGCTCTTTTTATTTTGTGAGATTGGGTCTTGCTAAAATGCTTAGGACCTAAATTGCTGAAGCAGGCCTTGAACCTGTGATCCTCCTGCATCAGCCTCCCAAACCACTGGGATTATAGTGCACCTTTGTACGCAGTAACCTATCCTATTCACTTTCCCGTTAGCTTGGATTTTCTTTCAGATGGTTAGCATCTAAACCAAAGAATTAGTTGAAAAGAACTTGTTTGGTTTTTGAGAAAATAAAAGTAATAAACTCAACCACTGGTCACTCACATGAGGTAGGACTTATTTACTTTTAGCCCAGGTGGAGACCCTTATAACAACAGGTAAGGGAGGTGTCAGGTAAGGGAGGACCCCAGCTTGTGGTGGGCTTTGAAACATCATCTGAATCTTGACATTTATTGGAATTATTCATGCCAATGAAATGCAGTCTTTGGGGGGCTAGCATCTGACATCTGAAATAGAATCAAAAAAGGGATTAACAGATGGATGATCTGAAGGTGAGGTGTCATAGTGATTTATAATCCCTGATCCTGCAGCCATGAATCAGTTTCTTTGGGTCAGCTGAATAATTTTTGCAGCACTCAGGAAACTGCTCAAAATGGCCCCTTGTGTTAGCAAACAAGCAAGAAGCTTGCAAAGTCAGTTGTTGCCTGGGCAGCAAGCATCGGAGGCTGGCTCTGATTGGTTGGTACCATGGTAACATTGATTGCTGTCACAAGCAGGCATGAAGTAGATGGTTAGCATTGTCAGAGAACACAAGGACCACTTGCATCAGAATTACCTGGGAGTTTGTTTAAATCTGGAATTCCCAGGACACATGGCTAGGAATTCATAATTGGTAGGACTGGGATAGGGTCTGGAATCTATCTTTTAGAAAATTCCCCAGGCAACCCTTATGCCAGGTAAAGTTTAAGAACAACTGATGAAGAAAATGGTGGGTTTCTTAAAAATCCCTATATAATTCCCTCCTTGCCTCTTTGGTCTGAGAACCAGAGCCATTTTCTTGTGTACTAAGGCTCAATCTTAAAAAGACAAAGCTTATGTTCTGCCCTAGGCATTTATAATAACAAGTACCCTAGTTTTTCTGAGTGCTAAGGGTTTAAATGGGCCTTTCAAGATTTATGCAAAAGGGATGTAGTTAGTGATACAGTGCTTGCAAAGCATTCAGGAGGCCCCGGGTTCAATCTCTAGTACCCTGCCACCCACCCAAATTCTGCAAGCATAGAACTTTTTTCCAAGGAACATCAATTAGATTGAAGAGAAGGACTTAACATTCAGGGTGGAGAAGAGCAAGGAAACTTGAAACCAGCTTACAAGCAGGAGGGGAACACATAACAGCAGAGAGAAAAAGGCTGGTCCTTAATGGCAATGTTGATTACTTAAATACAGTTCTGCCATACCTGTAAACTTCCTCATGCTGTAGCCTGTTTTAACTGGGTTTCCTGTTACTTGTGACCAAAAATTTCCTAATGTCTGTGGTCTCTAGTTTGTTTTGCACTCTCTTGGTTTATGCAATTTACATGTAAAATGTAAAAAAAGTAAAAAGCAGAGGGAAAACTGTTGCTTTGGGATTGAAAGAGTCAAAGGTCTGTGGGATAAAATTTGTTTATAAGAAAGCTGTTATGAGCGAGCTGTGTCTTCCTCCTGTATTTTCATGCCTTTCAGTTCCCATGAGTGTCCACATCCAGAAAACAAATTCATTAAATTAGCTTTTATTTGCATTTCTTGTCTCAAAAATAATTATGTTTGTTTAGCATCCTGTTAGCAAGAAAATTGTTTATTGAAGTCCTGTGGAATGCCAAGATGGGAAAATTAAATCAATTAGGGAATGCATTCCCTGACTAACAGTAGAAAGTCTTGACTTAACTCCATACTAATTATAGAATTGGCTTTTTTTTTTTTTTTTTGGTACAGGGAATTAAACCCGGGGCGCTTCACCCATGAGCCATTTACCCAGCCCATTTTATTTTTATTTTTTCTTATACAATACCTTTGTTTATTTATTTAATATGGTGCTGAGGATGGAACCCAGTTCATCTGTCACATATGCTAGGCGAGTGCTTTACTACTGAGCTACAGGTTCAGTCCTTTATTTTTTATTTTGAGACAGGGTCTTGCCGAGTTGCTCAGGGTCTCACTAAATTGCTGAGGCTCACTTTCAACTTTCAGTTCTCCTGCCTCAGCATCCTGAGCAACTAGGATTAGAGGTGTTGGCCAACGCATTCAGCAAAAATTGGCTTTCTGAATTCAGAAGTAAATGCTTTTCCTCATTCTGGTATTTGTATGCTTCAGACTTTAGTTCCAGTATGGGTGCTGCTTAACCTAAATGGGTGCAATACCCAAGCAGGCTGAGCTCTTGTAGAGGCAGGCTGTTGGTTTTGGTTGTGCAGAACAAAAGTGTTCTGCTTTAAGTCCAACAACTATTTATTTATTTATGATACTGGGTTTGAACTCAGGAGTGCTCAACCATTGAACTGTGTCTCACTAAATTGCTGAGTTTGGCCTTGAATTTGTGATCTTCCTACCTCAGCCTCCCGAGGTGCTGGGATTACAGGCATGTGCCACCGCACCTGGTTTACTTATCACTTATTTAGAGACTTAAGGTTGAATGGTTGGTGATATATCAGTTCTACTTAGAAACAACTTGTACTATTTTCTCGCTTAGGTCCCTGCTTCAAGAGATGGCTGATGACTTCACGGGATAGAGACAGGAATGTAAGAATGAGAGCCCTGGTTTGCTTTCCTATTTTTTAAAAAATAATTTAATTAAATTTAAGTGTTTGGGCTGGGGTTGTAGGTCAGTGGTAGGACTTGCCTACCATGTATGATCCCCTGTACTACAAAGAAAAAAAGTATAGCATTGTAAAAGGCATTAAAATAAAATTCCCAAGTCTATCATGCATTCATTTAGTTATTAATTTCTTTAAAAATATACATGGAATTCTTGGGCTGGGGATATAGCTCAGTTGGTAGAGTGCTTGCCTTGCATGCATAAGGCCCTGGGTTTGATCCTCAGCACCACAAGAAAAAAAAAAATACACACACACACACACACACACACACACACACACACACAGAATTCTCAATGTATGAGACCCTGGCTATGAGTTGTATCCCTGTCAGTGGACAAGATGGATATTGGATATTGTCCCTGCACTCCTGAGATTGAGAAGAGAAATATTAGAAGGAAGATATTAAACACATATCACACAAATTCTTATTTAATGCAACTGTTTTAAGTTAGGGGAGGGATGGGAAGGCACAGGCAATATTAAATAAAGTAACAGGTGGGGAGATTTCTGTGAAATTGGGTGTGGAATTAAGGAAGGCCTCTCTGAGGAACATTTGAGTTCAGGCCTTTAGGATGAATAGGAGCTAAGAATGTGAAAAGAGCTTTTCAGATAGAGAAAACAGCTTCTGTAAGGACAAGGAGACCAGGGTATTCTAGGTGAACATGGAAGAAATAATCCTATTTTTGTTTTTGATTCATTTTTTTGAAAGTTAAAAAATAGTTTTTACTGTAGTAAAATATATATAACAAAATTTCCATTTTAACCATTTTTAAGAGTATGATTCCGGTTGGGGATGTGGCTCAAGCAGTAGGGCGCTTGCCTGGCATGCTTGTGGCCCGGGTTCGATCCTCAGCACCACATACAAACAAAGATGTTGTGTCCACTGAAAACTAAAAGATAAATGTTAAAATTCTCTCTCTCTCTTTAAAAAAAATGTTTGAAGAGTATGATTCAGGTGGAATAATTACATTCAAAATGTTGTGCAACCATCACAGCTATTTCCAAAATGTTTTCATCATTCTAAACAGAAACTCTGAACAATTAAGCAAGAACTCCCCATGCCTCTCTACTCTCAGGTCCTGGTAACCTCTAATCTACTTTTTGTGTTTGTGAATTTGCCTATTCCAGCTATTTCACGTAAGTGGAATCATACAATATATGTCCTTTTGTGTCTGCTTTCTTTCACTTTGCATGTTTTCACGGTCCAACATGTGTCAAAATGTATTCCTTTTTATCATACAATTTGTGGCATATATCAGAATTTAATTCCTTTTATGGCTGAAAAATATTCCATATCTGAGGCTGGGAGTATAGCTCAGTGGCAGAGCTCTTGCCTAGGAAAAACAAAACAAAACTGAGTCTCATTCCTACTACTCCTCTGCTTTGGTCCCTTGAGTTACTCTCCCTTGCATTTAAGGTAAGGCTCCAGGTTATTATCGTGGACTACAGCACCCTGCCAGCTCTGGCCTTGCCCTCCCTCTGGGACTGATTTTTGCTATTTTTCTCCTTCTCTCTCTAGGCTTCTGATCATTCCTCAAAGCCCCCTCCCTGTTTGGGGGCCTTTGCACCTCCAGCTCCTTCTTTTAGGAGTTCATTCCTCTAAACAATCCCTCTTTTAGCTTTTTTGTCTAAGTCCTATTCATCCTTCTGGTCTCAGTTAAGATAACATTTCCATAGGGAAATGTTTCCTGACCCTTTTTCCACTCCAACTCTAGCCCCTACTTTTTTCTCCATTGTAGCATCGTCTACTTTTTTTTTTTGCATAGCATTTACCAAATAATTACTGGTCTATATAAAGTTAACCTTCCAAGCAATCAGCAAACCCTAAGAGGCTAGAATCTCATATCTGTGTTGTTCAGTGTTAGGCATGTAGACAGCTGAACTCAATGAATATATTTATATAGAATTTCTGCCAAGAAGCAGAAAAACTGCTAAGTGACCTGTGAATGCTGCCTGCATTCTGGATGACTCAGAGTTTACAGTAGTTTGAGTAAAACAGTGTTGATCAGATGGATAGGACAGCCAGCCATGTGGGTACCTGGAAACTTGGTGAGAGGCCATCCACGGCCACAGTGAGATGACTTCTTTCATCAAGCTGTGCTCAAGCCCTTCAGCTAATGTCAGGTTAAAGACTCTAAGCAAATCTTCTATGATTTCTCAGCCTCCTAGCCCTCTGTTGGAAGACTGTTTCATAAATTGGCATGGTTTGTCTTATCTTAGAAAGTCATGAGATCAAATGTCTTGTCTTTTTGCTTTTTTTTTTTTTTTGCATTAAAAGTATTTTTAGTTACAAGAGCAATACATGGTTAAATTTATTTATCTTCTACAATGTTAAAACTAAAGCTAATATTCCCAATCCTGGTCCTTTACCTCTATCCTTAGGGTTAACCTCTGGTATGTGTTTTGCAGGTAGCTTTACAGATTTTTTTTTTTTAAAGAGAGAGTGAGAGAGGAGAGAGAGAGAGAGAGAGAGAGAGAGAGAGAGAGAGAGAGAGAATTTTTAATATTTATTTTTTAGTTCTCGGCAGACACAACATCTTTGTTGGTATGTGGTGCTGAGGATCGAACCCAGGTCGCACGCATGCCAGGCGAGCGCGCTACCGCTTGAGCCACATCCCCAGCCCCTAGATTTTTTTTTTTTTTTTTTTAGTTGGAGTTGGACACAATACCTTTATTTTATTTATTTATTTTTATGTGGCGCTTAGGATCAAACCAGGGTCTCTCATGTGCCAGGCAAGTGCTCCACCCCTGAGCCACAACCCCAATCCTACAGATTTTTTTTTTGTTTGTTGTTGTTTTTTTTTTTTTACTGGGGAATGAACCCAAAGGCACTCTTCCACTGAGCCACATCCCCAGCCCTTTTTTGTATTGTATTTAGAGACAGGGTCTCCCTGAGTTGCTTAGGGTGGCTTTGGACTCATGATCCTCCTGTGTCAGCCTTTGGAGCTGCTGGGATTACAGGTGTGTGCCTACCACACCCTGCCAGATCTGTTTTAAAAAATCTTATAAACCTAATGTGATGATAGGAAATACTGGCAATGTTTATATCTGCATTTGATTTAATTTTTGTTTTTGAAATTATTTTAGATTTACAGAAGAGTTGCAAAATAGGACAGAAAGTTTCAGCATACCTTCTATCCAGCTTCTCTGAATGTTTAACAGTTTACATAATTCATGGCTCAATGATGGAAACTGAGAAATTAACATTGCTACAGTACTATTAACTACACTAAACTAAACTATTCCAACTTTACCAGTTTTCTCACTAATGTTCTTTTTCTGTTCCAGGATCCCAGGATCCCATGTGGCATTTAGTTGTCTGGTCTCCTTCATCTCTTCATAATTGTTAATAGGAAGAATCCAAGACCATTTCTTAGTTTTTCCTTGTCTTTCACAACCTTGACACTTTTAAAGAGTATAGGTTAGGTATTTTGTAGAATATTTTGTCAGTTTGGGTTTGTCTGATTTTTTTCCTTTTTAAAAAATTATATAAAACTTACTTTAGGTATGCAATATGGGTTTTTTAGTTAGTTGTTTTTTTGGTACTAGGGATTGAACCAGAGGTACTTAGCCACAAAGTCAATTCCCCAGTTCTTTTTATGTTTTATTTTGACACAGGGTCTCACTGAGTTGATTAGGGCCTCATTAATGAACTCATGATCCTCCTACCTCAGCCTTCCAAGCTGCTGTTTTGTATGTAATTTTTATTTTTTGTGGTGCTTGAACTCAGGGCTTTATGCATACAAGGCAAGCACTCTACCAACTGAGCTATATCCCTAGCCCTGTATGTAATTTTTCATTGGTGCATTATAATTATACACAATAGTGTCCTTCACTGTTACATATGCATGTACACTTCACATAATTTGGTCAATTTCAATTGTTTGATAGTTTTTCTTTCTTTCTTTCTTTTTTTTTTTTTTTTGAATACTATGGATTGAACTCATGGGCACTTGACCACTGAGCCATATCCCCAGCCCTTTTTGTATTGTATTTAGAGATAGGGTTGCTTAGCGCCTTGCTTTTGCTAAAGCTGGCTTTGAGCCTGAGATCCTCCAAGCCGCTGGGATTACAAGCATGTGCCACTGCACCTAGTTTGATAGTTTTTCTTGATAAGCCTGAAAATTTTCATTTGGGGGAAGGATTTAAAAGATTATATATATATATATATCTACGTTGATACACGTAGATTGAGGTCATTTAAGTTCTCTACAGAATTCCATTATATGAGTGTTCTCCATTTCATTTAGCCATTCCTCTGTTGGTGGGCACTGAGGCTGATTTCCAAATTTTCTTTATTGGTTGGCCTATACATATCTTCATGTGTGCACATGGAATTATGGCAGATAACCAGGGGCAACACTGCTGACTTAGCAGGTGTTCTATTGTCCTCTGAAGTGGCTGTGCCAGTTTATATAGTTTGATGTTAGAAAGCTTGAAATTGTTTGCCAGACTCAATTTTATTTACCATTTCTATAATTATTGGTGAGATTGAGCATCTTTTTGTGTTTTTTTTTTTGGCAGTTTGTACTTCTTTTTCTATGAACTATATTCTTATCTCTCTTTTCTATTGTTTTCTTTTTCTAATATTTCTTATAGACGAACACAAATGGTTTGTCTGTTTTATGTATTGCAAATATTTTCTGCTAGTCTGTTATCTTTTAATTTTGTTTCCAATTTTTCAACTTATTCCATTTCTCTGATTTTTTTTTTGTGTGTGTGTGTGTTTGTGTATGTGTTAGGGTTTGAAGCTAGGGCCTCATACATGCTACACAAGTACCCTACCCAGCCCATCTCTCTGATTACATTTTAATTATGTTTTTTTTTCTGAATTTTTTTGGTAATAGAATTCTTGATTACAAAAATAACACAGTGTAAGAAATTAATGGTAAAGTGAAAAGAAAAAAGCGTCGTAAGTCTTTTTTTTTTTTTTTGGTACCAGGGATTAAACCCAGGGGCATTTAACCATTAAGCCACATCCCCAGACTTTATAACAAACAAAAAAAATTTTTTTTGAGACAGGGTCTTGTTAAGTTGCTTAGGGCCTCTCTAAATTTTGGAGGCTGCTTTGAACTTGTGCTCCTCCTGCCTCAACCTCCCAAGCTGCTGGGATTACCAGCATGACGCCACTGCACTTATAAGAAAATCATTGTTAAAATATCCTGTTACATATTTTATTTTAATCTTTTGTGTGTGTTTTTTTTTACAGTTGAAATCACTTTGCATGTGTGCTTGTGCATGAGCAAACTCAGTATTTCTTTAGATACAAACCCTGACCTTTTAAAAGACTTTTAAATTTGGTTTAAAGATGGTGTTAAGTTAACTTCCATCTTCTCCATTCCCTTTTCTCCCATATCCTGAAAAATCTTGTAGGTAAGAGGCCAAATCCCTGACCTGAATTGAATGAAGTTGGCTCAAAAACATAGGAGGAGATAGAAATGCTGGAGTGAAGTACTCCGTAGACAGACTGGAAGGCTGGTGTAGTGATGCATGCCTGTAATCTGAGCTACTCAGGAGGCTGAGGCATGAGGAGTGCAGGTTTGTTTGAGGCCAGCCTAGGAATTTAAGACCCTGTTTCAAAATAAAATATAAAAAGGCCCGGGGATATTAACTCAGTGGTAAAATATCCCTGGGCTCAATCCCTAGTACCAAAACAACAATAATAAAAAAAAACAACTTGGTGGTTTAAGTTGACTGAAAGTTATTTTTCCCCATATTTTTTGTTGTTGCATTATAATTATACATGCTGGTGGATATGTTGTTATATATTCATATATGCAGGTGATATTACAATATATTCATATGTAGAGGTTATGTTACAATATAATTTGGCCAATATCATTCCCCAGTATTTCCCCTGACTTCAAGCTTAAATTGGAGTCAATAGTGTGGATGCCAAGAACTGTTTTCTTTTCTCTCTCTCTGTCTCTCTCTCTCTTTCCAGACAGGGTCTCTCTCTGTTGCCCAGATTGGCCTCAAATTTCAGGGTTTAAGCAATCCTGCTGCCTTAGTCTTCCAAGTAGCTGGGACTACAGGCAGAGGCCATCAGGTGCCAACAACTTTTTTTTTTTTTAATTTCTTTGAGAGAGAATTTTAATATTTAATTAAATTTTTGGCGGACACAACATCTTTGTTTGTATGTGGTGCTGAGGATCGAACCCGGGCCTCACGCATGCCAGTCGAGCGTGCTACGGCTTGAGCCACATCCCCAGCCCAAGGTGCCAACAACTTTATTGCATGATTCAAGTCAGTAAGTCCTACAAGGAGGAAGTGATAGTGCTTTGTCCTGATGGCACCACAAACACTGTCAGTCTTGGGTGACGTATTCTAAAGGAGTCACAAATTGACCCAGTGTATGGGTAGAAGGAGAAGAGACCCTCAGGATCAGGGCAAAGAAGGAAGAATGAAAGGAGTGGGAGATACGGATCTCCAAGAGAAGACCTTGGGCAGACAAAGTCCAAGGTCCAAGAGAGACTAATTTGTTCTTTGAGGCTTCAAAGGCTAGAACTTCTGAAACACTAGTCACAATCGCCCAAATGAAGGAATGCAGTGCTCCTAAAGTAGTAGGCTTTCTGTCTCTGGGGGGGTCTTCTTGCCTGTGGCAAGGTGGTAATGCTGGGGTGTCAATATAACAACTACATTTATTGAGTGCTTACTATGTACCAGAAGGTTTTACCTACATTATTTAATCCTGTCAATATTGTTAACTATCCCTGCATTACAGATGAGGGTACTGCTTGTAGTGAGGTCCAGTATCTCTCCCAAGGTCATACAGTTTGTAGGTGATGAACCAGTTCTGATAAATTCCAAAAGCCGGTGTTTTTAATCACCAAGGCAATTCAAGCGTGCTACAGATTATGGACCATAGGCGCCCTCAGGCCCATTTGAGTAAAAGGTACTGTGACTGGGTACAGGGACTCTTTTTCCTTCTAAGGGAAAGCCTCTTGGGAGAGGAGGTGAGATGCTGGTAGTAGAGAGGGTAGCCAGGGCCCTGCAGAAGGACAAGGGCAGAATGTCAAGGAATGGGGACCTACAGGAGATGGAAGGGTTGTCAATGTGCGTCACCCCACACAGCTGGGCAACAACCAGTGTTCTGTCATTCGAAGATCCCCAGTGGCGAACTACTGGCGGGGATCACGTTTGGAGTCCCGCAGTTGGCCAGGGAGCGTCTCCACCACTGGGTTCTGCGGCGGAGCCGAGGGACGGAACAGCGCTCCGGTCCCTGGCCGGGCGCGAGCTGGAGGCGGGGCCGGGGCGGGGCCGGGGCGGCGGGGGCGGGGAGGGCGCGCGCCAAGGCGGCTGCTGCAGTTGCGCTCTGGGATTGCAGCCGTGCTGTGGGACCGGTGAGTTCCGCGGGAGGGGCAGGCGCCAGGGGCAGGAGCGGGCGAGGGAGAGAGGAAAGAAGAGAGGGTGCGCGGCCGAGCACGCGACCCCGGGGCAGGGGCGGCTGCCTGCCCCGTTCCCAGTTGCGGCGTCCCTTTAGACCCCTCTTCTCAGGCCGAGCCCCCGCCTGCGCACCCGCGGATCCCGCGCCGGGGTCCTCTCATTCCCGCTACCCCGGCCCCCCTTGCCCCACCGCAGCCCCTTCCCGGGTGCCGCGGCGACGCCCCCGGCCCACGTCACGCTCGCGCCATTGTTTCCCGGCGTCGTCTTGCTGGGACCCCGCCTTGCCTTTGCCGCGTTCTGTCCCCTCGTTGGCAGGGTGGAGGCAGCCCGGGTCCCGCTTCTAGAGACGCCCTCCACCCGTTCTGCCTGTTTTTTTTGGCCGACTCGGGCTACCCCGAGGCCGACCCCGAGAACTGGCGGGCCCCGCGGTGGGCTGCAGCTTGGCAGCGTCTCAGCGAGACCCCGAGACGCTGCCGACTTGATGGCCCACACGTTGGTTTTTTCGTGTGCGGCGCTTCCTGGAAAGCTCACCTCGGGTTGCCAGCCGCCTCAGAGAGACGCGCTAGTTCCCTCCGGGCGGGGGCCAGCCGTCGGGGGCCAGCCGTCGGGGGCCGCCAGTGCCTTTCGTTTCCCCCGGGCCCCGGACGCCGGGGAGAGCACGGGCAAGAGGCGGATGTGAGGCCCGTTGTAAGAATTACGTGTTGGGGGATTGGCCCTGGGAGGCCGCAGCTTTTAAAAGAGGTGGGTAGGGCTTGGTGTGGATTTGTTTTCCCCTGCTTTCACTTTTCCGGCCGTTATGTTTGAGGGCTGTGCACTGAAATGACTAGTCACCATTCTAGCGGGGGGTGTGTATGTGTGAGCGAGCGAGTGTGCGCGTTCCCTGTGCGCGCACCCGGATGCGGGCAGATTTCCCATATTTGTCTCATAACATCCATAGACTATAAATTTTTGCCTCTTAAGGATGCAGACTGTACTGACTGGAATGTGAAGGGGAGAATGTTGGAACGGTGCAGTTTGCCGGTAAGACTTAATGAGTGTGTAGGGAAGGCCCCAGGTCTTTCAAATATTTACCATGGTGCTTCTCAACAGTGGTTAAAATTTATCCAGATGAAGACATCCATACCTGAAAAGGTTGATTCAAGAAGACAACTAGGGGCTGGAATGTTGCCTGGCATTTGCAAAGCCCGGGTTCAACCCCCAGTTCCCCAAAAAAAAAAGTGTTTTTTACATATATATATATATATATATATATATTTTAAATTAAAACTGCACATCCTGTGTTGATACTAACAGATATACTATTTCTGAAGTGCTTTTCCGTTGCAATATAAACCAGTACATTTCAGCAGTATAGGTTGCTGCCTTACTCTACTCTATAACCCAGAATTTAGGTTTTAGAATTTAGTAACTAATCTGCAAAATGAGGGAGCCTAAGATGTTCTGCTAGATTCCATTCAGTTCTAAGATTTGATGACACTTCAGGAAAACCAGTTACAAGTTTCCAGAAGTTTATAATTGCCAGAACACTTACATATCTATTTACTTAATAGTACCTGCTAGCCTTAGCAGAAGATATCTTCCTGAAAAAGCCAAATTAGCCTGTTGCCATGGGGCAGGCCGGTGATCACAGTGACTGGGGAGGTTGAGGCAGTGTGAATTCCTTGGCAATTTAGTCAGACCCTGTCTCAAAATAAAAAATAAAGGCTTATGTGTGTAGCTCAATGATAGAACACCCTGGGTTCAATCCCCAGTTGGTGGAGGGTTGTCGAATTAAGGTGGTATGTTAAGGGGAGCGGTGTTTATATTAATGTTTCTAGGCTATTTCTACTGTTCTGTGGGGGAAAGAAGTACAAAAAAACATGTTTTAAAAAAAGTCTGGGCTGTGGATGTGGCTCCCTGGTAGACCAACCACTTGCCAAGCATGTGTAATACCCTGGATTCAATTTAGCACCACAAAAAGGAAAAAAAAAATCTTTTTATTTTTTAACTCTCTTACCAAAAAACATGATGAAATAGGAAAAACTCCACAATTTTATCATCTTATTTATGACTGCTCTTTTTAAATTTTTACATAAACATGGTTTTTATTTAATGATAATGGCTGTGTACATGCTATTTTGAATTTTGCATTTACATTTCTGGGATGTCCACATGTTGGGAGAATCATTTCCATTCCTAATGCTTTTTGTAACATGCCTTTATAAAAAACACAGTAGTCAACAATGCTGGCACACAGACTTTGAGAAAATTTTTGTTGAATGAATGATGTGTTGAATTTCTGAGACAACAACTACTAACAGAAAATGTTAAATGTCATAAGGTGTATGTTAATTGACATGTGAGCAGTAATGACAGTTGATACTTTGAGCCAGGAGACAGCATTAGACGTTCAGTGGCCTTGGTTTAAAAAAAAAAATATTTATTTTTTGTAACTATAGATGGGTAGCATGCCTTTATTTTATGTGTTTACTTTTATGTGGTGCAAGGATGGAACCCAGTGCCTCACACATGCAGGGTAAGCACTCTGTCACTGAGCTTAATTCCCAGCCTAGAGTCCTAGATTTGGTAGTTTGGGTTTGAGACTTGGCTTGCCACTTAGCATCCGGGAGACCTTGGAAAACTTAACCCAGAGTTTCACTCATTTTCTTCACTTGAAAAAGGGGAAAATAGGATAAATTTCATAGGATTGTATGTATTAATAGAATAATTCCATTGACAAATCATTGGAGCATATTAAATTCTCAATAAATGTTAGATATTACTATTTTTTGTTCAGATCGGAGAGAGATTTGTAGGTTGGTGGGATCAGGGAAAACAGAAGGTGACACTGAGTCCAAAGTGGTATGTTAAGGATATAAGGAATAGATTGCTCTTAGTTTGAGAACAAGAAGTTTTGATAAGCTATTTACAAGATATGCTACTTAGATTCTTTGCAGATAGACCAGAATGAAGAAAAAACTGTTTTCTGCTTGATCTAGTTTTTTATATTCAGACTTGAGGAAGTTGTTTGCCTTAAGGAAGTTGGTAGCAAATTGTTATGGAGTACTAAGGTTCCCCTCACTTGAGCCAGTAAGACTTCAATGAGTTCACTAATTGAAATTTGATTGCATCCTATAATGATTGTTGCCAGTGTTTGCAATGGCTGTTTATGGAAAATAACTTTAGTAATAAACCAATAAAACCAGCAAAACGGGGCTGAGGCAGGGGCTTAGTGGTAGCGCACTTGCTTGGTATTTGTGAGGCACTGGGTTCTATTCTCAGCACCACATATAAATAAATGAATAAAGGTCTATCAACAGCTAAAAAAATATTTAAAAAATAATAAAACTGCCAGTAGGGCAGCAAAAATACCACCTTGTTAGGTGAAATTGATTTGGAGAGTAACAAACCATTTGTATTTGCTTTTGAATCTCATGTTTGGGAAACATTGTCAAGAGTGTGATATGAAAGAGCCTGCTTTGTTAAAGATATGCTTGGAAAGATAACTGAAATCTGGTACCTGTAGTTCGGTGTCTTAAAAAAAAAATCAGTAAACTTTTCATTCATCTTTCTATCTGTAAACCTGTTAGGTATTAGCATGTTTCCATTTCAAATGTCCAGTACAATGAGAGAGAAAGAGAGAGAGAGAATTTACTTATTTATTTAGTTTTTCAGCAGACACAACATCCCTGTTTGTACGTGGTGCTGAGGATCAAACCCGGGCTGCACGCATGCCAGGCGAGCGCGCTACCGCCTGAGCCACATCCCCAGCCCTACAATATATAGTTTTAAAAGCTCCATGTTGCTGTACGTGGTGGCGCATGCCTTTAATCCCAGTAGCTCTGGAGTCTGGGGCAGGAGGATCTTGAGTTCAAAGCTAAAATATTGTGAAATATTCCAAACATACATATTGTGATTATTTATTACATTTACTACTCATTTCCTTTATAAATCTTTTTTTGGCTGGGGGGTAACCAGGGATTGAACCAGGGACATGTAAACACTGTGCCACATCTCCTGACTTTTTGAAATATTTTATTTAGAGACAGAGTCTTGCTGAGTTGTTTAGGGCCTCACTAAATTGCTGAGACTAGTTTTGAATTTATAATCCTGCCTCAGCCTCCCAAGCTGCTGGGATTACAGGCATATGCCACCATGCCTGGCTCCTTCATCAAATTTTAACAGTTAAAACGTCGTACTTGCTGTGTATGGTGGCTCATGCTTGTAATCCCAGCGGCATGAGGCTGAGGTAGGAGGATTGTGAGTTCAAAGCCAGCCTTAGCAATTTAGCTAGGCTCAAAGTAACTCAGTGAGACCCTGTCTCCAAATACAATACAAAAAAGGGCTGGGAATGTGGCTTATTGGTTAAGTGCCCCTAGATTCACTCCCCAATACCAAAGAAGATTTTTTTTTTAAACATCTCTAATTTGTGTGGTCTCTATATAAACATTATAGATTACGATATGAATGCTTACTGATCCTATTCTTGTTTCTTCTCCTTGTTCACTCCCCTCTCATTGTCATCAATTAGGCAATTATTAATTAATTATTAATTAATTAATTAATTTATTTGTGGTGCTGGGGATTGAACCCAGGAATTTGTGCATGAGAGGCAAGCACTCTACCAACTGAGCCATATCCCCAGCCCAGTTAGGCAATTATTTCCATTAAGTTTTATACTTTTTTCTTTTTGATACTGAGGATTGAACCCAGGGGTGCTTAACCACTGAGCCATGACCCCACCCCTTTTCATTTTTATTTATTTATTTTTGGTACCGCAGATTGACCTTGGGGGCACTCAACTACTGAACCACATCCCTGGGATAATTTATATTTTATTTGGAGACAGAGTCTCACTGAGTTGCTTTTGCTGAGGCTGGCTTTGAACTTGGGATTCTCCTGTTTTAGGTTCCCCATCTGCTGGGATTACAGGCGTGGGCCACCCCACCTGGATCTATTTTTTTATTTTGAGACAAAGTCTCAATAAGTTACTTGGGGCCTCCATAAGTTGTTGAGGCTTCCTTTGAATTTATGATCTTCCTGCCTTAGCCTCCTTAGTTGCTGGGATTATAGGCATGTATCACCTTGCCCAGCTATAATTTTATTAATATATGTATCTGTAAAAGTGCATATACTCTTGTTTACTATATTATATGATTCTGCAACTTCCATTTTTCAGAAATTTTTTTTTCTTGCTGTGCTGGCGATTGAACCCAGTGCTCTTGTCATTTGAGCTATCCTAGTGCCCTGTCCATCTTTTTTGTTGTGTGAAGTGGTTGAATTCAGGGCATTAAGGGTTTTAGGCAATCACTCTACCATCAAGTTGTACCTTGAGCCCAGTTTTTGGTTTTTTATTTTGAGACAGGGTCTCATTAGGTTGTCCAGGCTGGCCTCAAACTTGGAATCTTCCTACCTCAGGCTCCCAAGTTACTGGGTTTACCAATATGTACCACCATGCCCAACTCAAAAAAATTTTTTTTAATATTTATTTTTTTTAGTGGACACAGCATCTTTTATTTTTTTACGTGGTGATGAGGATCGAACCCGGGTCCTGTCCGTGCTAGGTGAGCGCTCTACCACTGAGCCACAATCCCAGCACCTAAACATTGTTTTTGATGCTGTATTTGTCTTTAGTTCATTGCTGTGTTATATTCTATTATATGAATATGCCACTGTTTATGGATAATTAATTTACATGTTTCTGACTTTTTGCTATTATTAACATAATGACATTCTTGGATATGTAGTCTTGTTTACATGTTAGAGAATTCCAAACCTGGGAAATTCTTACGTTGTAGGGTATGGGCATCTTCAACTAGTATAGCCCTTTATTTATTTATTTATTTATTTAAAGAGAGAGAGAGAGAATTTTTAATATTTATTTTTTAGTTCTCGGCGGACACAACATCTTTGTTGGTATGTGGTGCTGAGGATCGAACCCGGGCCGCACGCATGCCACGCATGCCAGGCGAGCGCGTTACCGCATGAGCCACATCCCCAGCCCCTAGTATAGCCCTTTATTGTTTGTTTGTTTTTCTGGGGATGGAATCCAGGCCATTGAGACTTAGCACTGAGCAATGTTCCCAGGCCTCCTTTTATTACTTTTTGTTTTTTTTAAGTTGTGGATAGACCCAATACCTTTATTTATTTATTTTTATGTGGTACTGATGATCAAACCCAGTGCCTCACATGTGCTTGGCAAGTACTCTACCACTGAACTATAATCAGGACCCCTCCTTTTGTTACTTTTGCTTGTTTCCTTAATATTGATGTATTAGAAGAGTTCAGGCCAATTGTTCTGTATAATGTCCTTCAGTTTTGATTTGTCTGATAGTTTTCTTATGTTTAGATTTAGATTAAATGTTTTGGCAGGAATAAGCTAAATATTTTCTGTGTGTGGTACTAGCCAGGGTCTCATGCATGCTAGGCAAGCCCTCTACTATTGGGCTGTTTCTCCAACCTTAAACTTTACATTTAATACAGTTGTGGTTTGTGTTTCTTGATTTTTTATCTTGTGTAGCTCTACTTTGATCTCATCACTATATTCTTCTAAAAATTATATGCTTTTTGCTTTTCATATTTAAGTTTAGAAAGACAATCCTTATTTTTTTCTTAGTCTATGCTATATAAATTCATAAGGACACGATAGTTTTTGTTAATACTCTTTGAACCAGATTGTTTTAGAAAGTGAAAAGTTTAAATTATCTATTTTAATCTAAGTATTTTACACTTCAGCTTTCCGTTATTCTATATTGTCTGATTTGCCTGTGAAGATAAACATTACATGTATTTGACTATGTATTTGAAAGACATTTGACAAACTTATCAATAAGTCATTTTAGAATCTAGTTAATACATTTGTGTATCTAGTTTGTTTTAGAGTTACTAAGTAAACCATCTAGAACAGTATGTAGGTTGAAGTAGCTCAAACTTTTTTTGTCAAAATTCTAAGAATTTTAAGTTACAGCTATAAGAATTTAACTGGAATCATGCAATCAATAAGACCGATTGTAGCTTGAAAAGTAAACATTCGAAACTTTCTTTCATAAATCTGAGATCAATAAATACAATTTTTTGACCTTGAATACTGGCTTCCTTTTGAAGTGGATTTGATGAATTCATTCTTGAAATAATTCTCAAATCTAAGAGCTGTCATGAAAAAAACAAATAGATCTATAGAGTAGATTAAATTTAGGATACTAGATTGACATTAAAAATTGTGTGAATTTGTGAGCCAGCCATGGTGGTGCTACATGTGTAATCCCAGAGGCCTGGCAGGCTGAGGCAGGAGGATTGGGAGTTCAAGGCCAGTTTTAGCAACTTGGTGAGGGCCTAAGCAACTTACTAAGACCCTGTCTCTAAATAAAATACATAAAAAAAAAAGAGGGGTTGGGGATATGGCTCAGTTTTAAGCACCCCTGAGTTCAATTTCTGGTACCAAAAAAGCAAAACAAAACAAAATTGTATGAATTTGTGACAGCCCCTAACTCATGATGGACAATCTGACACTACACATTTCTCCAAATATAGAATACTGTGTTGTGCAGAGGCCTCATATATTAAAACATTGTAGGCACTAGCACTATAAGTTATTATGATTATATCATTAAGGACTTTTTCCATGTCAGCCTCTGTTCATAGCACCTTGCATTTATTAATACATTGAATCTTTTTTTTAAGATCTACTTTATTTTTTAATTATTATTTTTTTAATATTTATTTTTTAGTTTTAGGTGGTCACAATATCTTTATTTCATTTTTATGTGGTGCTGAGAATCGAACCCAGTGGTATGCTAGGGAGCGCGCTACCACTTGAGCCACATCCCCAGCCCCAAGATATACTTTATTTAAAAAAAAAAATTTTTTGTAGTTGTAGATGGACAGAATGCCTTTATTTTATTTGTATATGGTGCTAAGGATCAAACCTAGTGCCTCACACATGCTAGTCAAGTACTCTGCCACTGAGCTACAGCCCCAGCCCTCAGATCTTGTTTTAATGTTACGTATTTTGAAGTGGAAGAATCTGAAGATAGGATATAATTTGTTCAGTCTTAGAGGTCATTGGTGTTGGAGCCAAGTTTGAAACTAGGCAGTGTGGCTCTAGAAACTGCACCTTTAATCACAAGTATAATTTTGTGACTCAAATTATTTAATAACTTCTCTGTTATGTTTGCTTCTTTGTAAAATGAGGATAATAGTATCTCATATAGAGAGCTATTTTAAGAAGTCATTAAAGTATGTGTGGTGCTTAGAATCATGCATTTAAAAATAGTGAAATTCAATAAATTTTGGTGAACTTTCATCAAATAAGAGTATGGAATCTTAAATGTAAATTTATATACAAAAGTAAAAATAAGTGGTAATTATTTCTGCCTTTCTGATTTTTAAAATTTTTATTATTTTGTAAGAGGAAAGAGAAGTAAAATAAAGTTGAAGGGTAAGAGCTTATTAGTAAGAGAATAAATTGCTTTTGATATAAAGCAGAATTTTATACCTGCCCCTGCCCCCCACCATGCACACACCCCATAGTGCTAAGAATCAAACTGGGGGGCCTGCAAGTGCTCTATTACTGAGATACATCCCTATCCCCCATACTTGCTGTTTTTTTTTTTTTAAGGAATATTTAGGAATGCTTATTAACTGTGCAAAGTGTTATTGGCTGAATGTAAAAATTGTGCAACTTTGTAATTTATGTTTTCAAAAGATCTCAGTTAAGTATAGTAATAATTTTAAGATATTGATACCCCAACCCTTAATTTTTTTTAAAGATATTGAAAGCCCAACCTTTTCTTTAAATGTTTTCTAATTTACATACTTTGGTATTCTTCAAAACATTCAGTTAGAAGTAACCTTAATGTGCTGATACAGAACAAATATATAATATTCTATGGCATGTAAGGGAATTTTAGTAGTAGTAGTAGCAGCAATACAATATTCAAAGGAACATAATAAAACTTTTGTATGTTTTCAAAACTTTAGGAACAGATGAAATAAATTTGTATTTTCTAGATAGAGTTTTAGACTATAGTTAGAAACTTGTTGCTTGAAGAAGAAGGACAGTGTCCGGTGACGGGTACTGCATTTTTTCACTTGACAAGATCTCTTCTTAGCCTTGTTATTTTCCATCAGAGAACAAGGAATCTTTTGTTTTAAGGTCCAATATTTGAAAGGTTAGCAAAATATTATTACATTAATCCAGCCAAGAATCTTTGTGTGTATGTATGTGTTACTAGGGATTGAACCCAGGGCCTGGAGCATACTAAGCAAGTGTTCTGCCACTGAGCTCTACACTTCCAGCTCATTTTAAGTTGGTGGGTTTTTTATTTTTTGAGACAATGCTTTTGAAGTTGACCAGGATGGCTTTGATTTTACAATTCTGCCACAGCTTTCTAAGTAGCTGGATTATAGGCATGTGCCTTTGCACCCAGTTGAACCAAGAGAAGGTTTGGCAAAAATTCATTTTGAACATTAAAAGAAACTTGTGCCATGTTTTTGCATTTTCAGGTTTACATAGAAGTTAGCTTCTGAGCCTGGTATGATGGTGTGCACCTATAAATTCAGTGACTCCAGAGGCTGAGGTAGGAGGATCACAAGTTTCAGGCCAACCTCAGCAATGTAGTGAGACCCTGTCTCAAAATAAAAAAAAATAGAAAGGGCTGGAGACTGAGTTCAGTGGTAAAGCACCCTTGAGTTCAGTGCCCAGTAATGAAAAACAAAAAATAAGCTTCTGAAAAGCAAAGAGCTTAAAGTCTCTTATTTATTTCTATAGGTATCAAGTTTATTGTGCAAGATGCTGGGGATAGAACAGCAAATAAAATTCCTACTTTCATGGAGCTTACGTTTTACAGAGAAGAACTGACTAAAAGCAAACTGTCAAAATATTTATGTCTTGGAAGGAGGGAAGAATAGAAGTTCATTGGATTAGACAAAGTGGGGGGATGGGAATAGGAGAGATAGTAGAATGAATCAGACATAACTTTCTTATGTTCATATATGAATACAAGACCATGGTAACGCCACATCATGTACAACCACAAAAATGAGAAGTTATATTCCATGTATGTATAATATGTCAATACATTCTATTGTCATGTGTAACTAAAAAACAAACAAAAAAATTTTAAATGTATTATGTCGGGAAGTGCTATATGTAAAAAATAATAAAGCGGGATAAGCGAGTGATATACATGGGTAGGTAAGTGTGGTTTTATTTGTTAGCCATCACTTTGGTGTGCAAGCTGAGTGTAGGCCTTTGATGGAATGTATAGTACAACTTGGGACAAATGATTTAAACAACCTCAGTTATAATGAAGTGAAGAAAATACAGGCTCTCAGAACTTTTTCTGGGAAAATTGACATTCCTTCATCTTCGTACCGGGGATTGAACTCAGGGGAACCAACTACTAAACCATATCCCCAGCCCTGTTTTGTATTTTATTTAGAGACAGGGTCTCACTGAGTTGCTTAGGGCCACACTAAGTTGCTGAGGCTGGTTTTAAATTTGCAATCTTACTGCCTCAACTTCTGAGCTGCTGGGATTACAGGAATGTGCCACTGTGCCTGGCTTAAAATGTTTTATGTGTATATTTCCTTCCATGTGTTACTTTTGTGATTAGAATACAAAAATAATTTAAAAGCTATAGTTCAGAGCTGGGTCAAATAGGTACACTTATAGCCCTAGCTACTCTGGAGGCTGAGGCAAGAGGATCATTTGAACCTAGGAGTTTGAGGCCCTCCTGGACAGCATAACAAGATCCAGTCTCAAAAAATAAACAGAAACTGTAGTTTATTTCAAAATGCTGTTCTTTGGCACTATTAACTACAGACATGAGGAGTTAGTTTTTCAGCAGCGTTGGTAAACGAAAATAAACTAGTATCTGAGTTCTGTGTGTGTGTGTGTGGTACTGGGGATTGAACCCAAGGGTGCTGTATCATTGGGCTATATCCCCAGACCTTTTTATTTCTTATTTTATTTTATTGGGGGTACCGGGGATTGAACTCAAGGGCACTGGATTACTGAGCCACATCCCCAGCCCTATTGGATTCCTAGATCCTACTGCCTCTGCCTCCTGAGTTTCTGAGATTACAGGCCTGTGCCACCGCATCCAACCTTTCTTTTTAAGGGAATAGTATTTGGAAATAAGTTGGTTTGTACTGTGTTACAGAGCAAACCCTTACCATAATATAATGATAATGATAAAACCAACTGGCTAACTATTACATATTCTTGGTTTTACTTGTTTATATGTTGAGGAATAGGGTTATCAGGAGGTTTGTATAAAATGTGACTGTTTAGTATAAAATGAAGCATTTTCATAGCAAATGGAGGATATGGTATACTTTCTTCCATAAAGCTAAGTACTTTAGTAATATGCAATAAAAATTGTACAAAAGTAAATTTCAGGCTGGTGAGAAAATTTGAAGAAATTACCCAAATTGCTGCAAACATTGCTACCCTTGCAGCATACCCTTAAATGAAAAGGGGAAAATTCTTGACTTAATTTACTGGGGCTATTATTGATCTCAAATAAGGATTACTAGAACTCAGGCATTGTGATACTATCATAGTAGATCTGTTAACCAAGGAGGCTACCAAGTGACTAACAGGCAGATAGAGAAAACGGGGATATGCAGGACAGAAAGTCCTGTGTGCGCCACCATGCTTGGTTACATGAACTTTATAGGGGAAAAAAAAAATACAGGTACAGTAGTGCACGTCTATAATCCTAGTGACTAAGGAGGTTCGGGTAGAAGGATCTCAGATTTAAGGCCAGCCTGGGCAATTTAGTGAGATCCTGTCTCAAAAAATAAAAAGTGTTGGGGATATAGCTTACTGGTAGAGGAGTCCTAGGTCCTGGATTCAGTCCTCAGTCCTGAAAAAAACAATAGTCCTACCCTCATATATCTATTGTATCTATGGTATCTATATATAGATATTTGAGGGTAATATCTGTGGTAATTAATTAATATGTAGTATACCATAAATATGCTATAGTATATCAAGTTTCATTTGTAGTCATTTAGCAAATAATTTCTCAATTATGCTTGAATAAATTTTTAATTAGAATTCTTTGCAAGTGCCAGTACTTTTGTTGTATAAAATGTTTGGAAATCTTGATTATTTTAAAAACATTACAGACTTAAGTTATATATCCAAAAGATTTGAAAACTGGTTGTCAAATGCATTGTACGCATATAAATACCAGCTATTCACAACAGCCAAAAGGTGGAAATAGTTCAAATATCCATCAGTGGATGAATGGATAAAACACAGATTGTGGTATTATACATACAATGAAATATTGTTCAGTCCTAAAAGTAAAAAAAAAAAATCTAATATATAATACAGTATGGATGAACCTTAAGTATATTATGCCTAGTGAAATCATACATTGTGTGATTCAGTTTGTATGAAATATCCAAAATCATTAAATCCACAGAAACAGAACTTAGATTGGTAGTGGCAGAGGTACTAGGGGGAAGAAACTGTTGTATGGGTAAGGATTTTTACTTTGGCGTGATACAGCTATTTTGAAAGTAGTAAAGTAGATGTTCATATAAATATACTAAGTATCACTGACTTGTTCACTTTTCTTTGGGGTGGGGGTTGTGTGCCAGGGATCAAACCCAGGGGCACTTAACTCCTGAGTCACATCCCCAGCCTGTTTTATATTTTATTTAGAGACAGAGTCCTGCAAAGTTGCTTAGAGCTTTGCTATATTGTTGAGGTTGGCTTTGAACTTGCAATCCTCTTGCCTAAGCCTCTCAAGCTGCTGGGATTACAGGTGTATGCCAATGTGCCTGGCCTTTAAAATGGTTCATTTTCTTGTGTGAATTTCACCTCGTTAACTTATTTTTTTTTAAAATACAAACTTGGGGCTGGGGTTGTGGTTCAGTGGTAGAGTGCTTGCCTTGTACACTTACAGCCCTGGGATTGATCCTCAGCACCACATAAAAATAAATAACTGGGGGGCTGGGGTTGTAGCTCCGTGGTAGAATGCTCACCTAGCACGCACGAGGCACTGGGTTCGATCCTCAGCACCACATATATGTGAAATAAAGATACTGTGCCACCTAAAACTTAAGAATAAATATTTAAAATAAATAACTGAAATAAATAACTGAATAAAATGAAGATATTGTGTAGAAATAAAATACAAACTTGGTTTACTTGAAAATTAGTGTCAAATGATTTTGGCATTTTATGCTTCAGATGTTTTCATAAATACTGGTAATTTAATAAAATGTTAATAAACTGAGGGTGTACCTTAGTTGTAGATAGTTGCTTAGCATGTGTGAAGCCCTGGATTTGATCCCCAGCACCATGTAAACAAATAAAAACACCATTTGTAGATGAAAACTGCAAAAATAGAGGTGAAACCTAAGATTTTTACTCAGCCATAAAGAAGAATGAAATTATGGCATTTGCCAGTAAGTCTACTTTGTCAAAGTATTTAAGATGGACACTCTGCTGCCCACCCCATTCTATGTGTTTATTCTAAGAAGATGAAGAGTTTTAAGTTTTTTCTTCTAGTCCTTAGGCTTTAATTCCAACTGAAAAAGTGATTTATAGAAAAAATATAAAAGCATGAAATAATTAGAAACATAAATAAGCATTCATTAGTTACATTTGTGCCACCATGGATCAAGGTTACTATGTTTATCAGAATTTTAAAAGTTGCTTTTTAAACCTGTTTTCAAAACATGCTAACCTTAGAAGATGGAAAGATCTCCCATGTTCTTGAATAGGCAGAATTAATATTGTCAAATTGGCCATACTACCAAAAGTGCTATACAGATTTGATGAAATTCCTATTAAAATTCCAATAACATTCTTCATAGAAATAGAAAAAAACAGTCATTAGATTCATTTGGAAAAACAAAGAGGTCCAGAATAGCCAAAGCAATCCTCAGTGAGAAAAGTGAAGAAAGGAGTGAGTATCACAATGCCAGACCTTAAATTATACTACAGAGCTATAGTAATAAAAAACAGCATGATATTGGCACCAAACAGACACGAAGACCAATGGAACAGAATAGAAGACACAAAGACAAACCCATATAAATAGTTATCTCATACTAGACAAAGGTGCCATAAACATACATTAGGAAAACTGGAAATCCAGGATGTATCAAAATGAAATTAAACCCCTGTCTCTCACCCTGCAAAAAGCTCAAAAGTGGATAAAGGACATAGGCATTAGACCAGAGATCCTGCACCTACTAGAAGAAAAAGTAGGCCCAACTCTTCCATGTTGGCTTAGGAACTGACTTCCTCAATAAGACTCCTAACGTGCAAGAAGTAAAATCAAGAATCAATAAATGGGATGGTATCAAATTAAAACGCTTCTTCACAGCAAAGGAAACAATCAAGAACGTGAAGAGAGAGCCTACAGAATGGGAGAAAAATGTTTGCCACCTGCACCTCAGATAGAGCATTAATCTCCAGGATATATAAAGAACTCAAAAAACTTAACACCAAAAAAAAAAAAAAAAAAAAAACCCAATCAATAAATGGGCAAAAGAGGGCTGGGGATATGGCTCAAGTGGTAGCGCGCTTGCCTAGCATGCGATCCTCAGCACCACATACTAACAAAGATGTTGTGTCTGCCAAAAACTAAAAAATAAATATTAAAAAAAACTCTCTCTCTCTCTCTCTTTAAAAAAAAAATGGGCAAAAGATCTGAATAGGTACTTCACAGAAGAAGAAATACGGTCAATAAATATATGAAAAAATGTTCATTATAGCAATTAAAACTACACTGTAATTTCATCTCTAGTCAGAATGGCAGTTATCAAGAATACAAGTAACAATAAATGTTGGTGAGGATGTGGGGAAAAGGTACACTCATACATTGCTGGTGAGACTTCAAATTGGTGCAACCACTCTGGAAAGCAGTATGGAGATTACTTAGAAAACTTGAAATGGAACCACCATTTGATCCAGTTATCCCCACTCCTCAACATTTATACGTAGAACTTAAAATCAGCATACTATAGTGATATGGCCACATCAATGTTTATAGCAGTTAAATTCACAATAGATAATATGGAACCATCCTGGTTACCCTTCCCATGAATGGAGAAGAAAGTGTGGTACATATACACAGTGAAATATTACTCAGCCATAAAGAAGAATGAAATTATGGCATTTTCCAGTAAATGGATAAGCCAGTTCCCCAAAACTAAAGGCCAAATGTTCTCCTTGGTATGCAGATGCTAACACATAGTAAGGGGTTAGGAGGGAAGAATAGAAGTTCATTGGGTTAGACAAAGGTGAATGAAGGGATGGGAGGAGGGAAGAGAATAGAAAAGACAGTAGAATGAATCAGACATAAAACTTTGCAATGGGGCTGGGGATGTGGCTCAAGCGGTAGCGCGCTCACCTGGCATGCGTGCGGCCCAGGTTCGATCCTCAACACCACATACAAACAAAGCTGTTGTGTCCACCGAAAACTAAAAAATAAGTATTAAAAAAAAAAAAACAAACTTTGCAATGTTCATATGAATACAGTATAACTCCATGTCATGTACAGTCACAGGAATGGGAAGTTATATTTCATGTATGTATATGTCAAAATTCATCTACATATAACTAAAAAGAAAAAAATACAAAAAGCATAAGTTAAAATTATATATAATCTGGGCTGGGGATGTGGCTCAAGTGGTAGCGTGCTCACCTAGCATGCATGCGGCCCGGGTTCGATCCTCAGCACCACATACAAAGATGTGTCCATCGAAAACTAAAAAATAAATATTAAAATTCTCTCTCTCTCTCTCTCTCTCTTAAAAAAAAATTATATATAATCACAAACTGTGGTCTCAGTTCCTTTCTAAAATCTAGGATTATATTTAATGATTGCTGGTAGCCATGCTTATTAATTTGAAAGTAATATATATGAATCTGGATAAAAATTACCATATGAAATTATTTTCCTAAATTTACATAATTTAGAAGTATCAGTATATTTTCCTATTTAGTATATTTTAATAGATAATTGTATTAGGCTGTGTGCAAGCTAGAGTTTTTCTAATATTTTTTAAAAATCAGATATCCTTATACTGATGGCAGTCTTAAACTATTGTTGGTTTTCTTTTCTAGAATTTGGCATATAATTAAGGTAAAATGACAACCTCCTGGAGTGATCGCTTACAGAATGCAGCAGATATGCCTGCTAACATGGATAAGCATGCTCTGAAAAAGTATCGGCGAGAAGCCTATCATCGGTAAGTATTTTTTTGGTTAATCCTCAAACAACTTCATGAAGTGGGCACTCATTATCCTCGTTTTACAGATGATAGAATTAATGTACAAGCAAATAATTTACCCCAAATCATAGAGCTAGTTTTTGGTTCATATACAAAGTCCAGACTTTGAACTGCTTCGAACTGCCATACTGCTACTTACATCTACTAACGAAATCCTTAAAGAAGTAGCTGCTAGAAAATTGCACTTAATTTTTTTTTTTTTTAATTCTGAGAATTGGATACAGGGCCTTGTATATGCTAAGTAAGTATTGTACCTCTGTACTGTATCTGTAGCCCTTCTTAAAATTTTGAGACAGGATTTCTGTAAGTTGTTCAGCTGGCGTTAAAGTTACAATTTTCCTGCCTCAGCCTTCTAAGTAGTATGGGCAGTGATACCTGGCTTTTTTTTTTTTTTCTTTTTGAGATGGGTTCTTGGTATGTTGCCCAGCTGCCCTTGAACTCTTGGGCTCAAATGATCCTCCTGTCTCAGCCTACCTAGTCTGGGACCATAGTGTGTAGGCCTTCACATCCAGCTGAAAGTGAAATTCTTTTTTTGGCACTGGGGAGTGAACTCAGGTGAATCTCCAGGCCCCCCTGCCCCATTTTTTTTAAACATGGACACAATATCTTTCTTTTGTTATTTATTTTCATGTGGTACTAAGGAATCAAACCCAGTGCCTCACAAGCACTCTGCCACTGAGCCACAACCCCAGCACCACCCCAGCCCTTTTTTGTATTTTATTTAGAGACAGAGTATCACTGAGTTACTTAGGGCCTCACTAAGTTGCTAAGGCTAGCTTTGAACTTGTGATGCTTCTGCTTTAGTCTCCCAAGCTGCTGAGATTACAGGTGTGTGCCACCATGCCCAGCAAGAAAATATTTATTTGGTATTGTTTTATATATTTATTTTTGGTACTGGTGATTTAACACAGGAGCACTTTACCACTGAGCCATATCCCCAACCTTTTTTTTGAGGCAGGGTCTCACTAAGTTGCTTAGGCCCTAGCTGAGTTATTAAGGCTTGTCTTGAAATTGTGATGCTCCTCTCTCAGCCTCCCAAGCTACTGGGATTATAGGCATGTACCACTATGCCCGGTGTGGTATTGTTTTTAAAATTATTTATTAATAGTTGGTTTTACAGCAGGCTGGTGATACTTACCTCATGGTATCATGGTACATAATTGTGTAGCATTTCTTGGTTTTAGGCTACTGTTATTCCTCAAACTCTGAAAAAGTATAAACATTTCTGGTTTCCATCAAGACTCTAGATCAGTGAGTGGGTATTGATTCTTTTCTGTGTGTGACATGTTGGTGTATGACATGGGAATTAAAGTGAAAAACAGCATTTATGTGTGTCTGTAAATAAAAGACATACACATCGTTATATAGAGGCATTCTATATTTTTTTATTCAGTTAATTTCTTAGTTTTATGCTACAAAGTATATATTTGATAGGATGTGACTTTTTTTTTTTACAAAAAATATTTTTCTTTAGTTGTAGATGGACACAATGACTTTATTTTATTTATTTATTTTTATGTGGTGCTAAAGATCAGACCCAGTGCCTCACACATACTAGGTGAGTGCTCTGCTACTGAGCTACAACCCCAGCCCAAGGTTGTGACATTTTTATCAATGAAAACAAAGAATTATGCAATGAAGAGGGATCACCTAGTAAACATTCTAATTGTATTTAATATACCATAGACTGGATGCTTTTCTGACTCATTTAGAATGGTATTTCCTGAAGTTTAGATGGCCTCTCCACCCTACATTCTTTACATAGTAGGGTGCAATATGAAACAGTAGAAATAATAGAAGAAGCATCTTCAATTGAAGTTTTTATAAAATAAAAAATTGGGTTCCAATCTATTTTTAATTTTTAAACTATTCATTCATTCATTCATTCATTTTTGTGGTACCTAGGGATAAAACTCCAGGGTGTTTTACCTCTGAGCTACTTCCCCAGCCCTCTTTAGTTTTTGAGACAAGGTTTCCTCAAGTTGCCCAGGCTGGCCTCAAACTTGCAAACCTCCTAGTTTGCTGGGATTATAGGTGTGCACCAGTGTGCCTTGCTTTATTTTTTAAATTGACAAAAATTACATGAATTAATGGTTTAAAAAATGATGTTTTAAAAAATGTATACTCTGTGAAATGGCTAAATAAAACTAACACATACTATCTTACATACCAATTTTGTGTGTGTGTGTGTGTGTGTGTGTGTGTGTGTGTGGTGAGAACACTTAAAATCTACTCTTACCAATTTTCAGGTATGTAAGACTTATTATTGACTATAGTTACTGTGTTGCAGTACTATAGTTACAGTAGATCTCAAACTTATTCCTCCTAAAAGTATTTGTTTTTTTAAAAATTTTAAATAGAAGTAATTTCGAAGAAATTTATTTTAGTTTTCTAGTTGAGTCCATTTGTATTCTGTTTCTAAGATTTTTTTTAAAGACAATTATTTGAGTTGGTAATTTGCCACTGATTAAATTAGGCAGTCCATGATGAATCTGTACATTGTATGTGATAGTTTCAAATTTTCTTTTAGAAGCAGCTAAATATTCTTAGTTAAGTAAATGAATATCTAACAGCTTTTTTTCTTGAAATAATATTAGTCTTCTAAATTACAATATGGAAATATAATGGTCATGTGTCATTATTAAGAAATTAACCTTCAGAATGTATGACTGTTGTTCCTCCTTCATTTCCTTATTATGGTTGTTCAGTTTTCAAAACTTGAGTGTAATCATCAGGCCAAACCCTTCATTGGAATATGTTTTGCTATATAGTCAGAAGATAATCTGAGCTGCTTAGTCACCTAAAGGAGGCAGGTTAGAAAATTATTTCTTTAATGGTTCTGTGTTTAACATCTAGAAGCTGGTAGTGGTCAATACAGATCAGAATTTGTATTTACCAAATCCAAGAATGGAAAAATTAGATTTTTCATCAGCTCTTCACATTGACTGTTCCCATGATGCTGAAATCAGGTATTTGATTTTTACTTTTTTAAAGTTCTGATTCTAATACAGCCAGCTTTCTCTAAGGCAGTGAATTGATTTTTTTTTTCCTTGATGAACATAGCTAATGAATTCAACAGTGGTTTTTATTATGTTGAGCTGAAATTTGATAAATAATTAGGTTTATGAATTTCTTGCTAACCAATCTTTTGCCTTATTTTAAAATATATTACGATCACTTTAAACTTTTTAAGACATTTGTATATTTGTGTGAAATTTGTATGTTTATTTGAATTGATTGAAATTTAGGCCTCCAAACTCATAGCAATCTTTATTTAAACCTATTGAACTATAGTTTCTTCTCAAATTTATTGTATGTATTTAAGGAATAAAAGTAAATTTGTTTGTATGTATAAAATAATTTTTGTAATACCTATATACAGATTGATATACTAGTAGATTTAAAAATGTTTATAAAGACTGTTTTTTTAAAACCTCAAATTAATAGCATGTATCAGGTTACATGCAGACAGAAATGCCAGGTCATGAGATAATTTTTGATTTCTTTCTCTCATAAATACTGAAGGATATCATATGAATATTGTTCAGTTTTTCTAAAAAAAATTGATACATATTTTGGGGGGTACAGTGATAATTAGATACATGCATACGATATGCAATGCAATAGGGATAATTAGCATTTGTGTCTTCTTCAACAATTAATTCATTGTGTTGGGAGCCTTAGCACTCTCTCCTGTAGTCTTTTGTGAAATATATAATAAACTTGTAAACTATAGTCACCCTACTTTGCTGTAGAATGCTAGAACTTATTCCTTTTATGTAAGTCTATTTTGGTACCTGTTATCTGTCCTCTATACACCCTCCCCCTACCCTTCCTAGCTTCTAGTGACCACTGTTCTTCTCTTTCCTTCTATGAGGTCAACATTTTTAGCTTGCACTTGTGAGTGAGAGGGTACAGTATTTATCTTTTTGTGCCTGGTCAGCCATTTAGCTTTTTAATTGTCATCAATAAGGCTGACTTAACTGTCATTTTAGTATGATATCAAATATTCAAATGAGTAAATTATTAAAATTTCGGTAGCCATTTTATAAGTTGAAAAATCACATGGACAAACTAGATCCTCAGGAATGCTAGGGAGTCATGTTCTTTCTTTGTTTCTTTATTTTTTTAGTTTTAGGTTGACACAATATCTTTATTTTATATTAATGTGGTGCTGAGGATCGAACCCAGTGCCTCACACATACTAGATGAGCACAAGCACTTTACCTCTGAGCCACAACCCCAGCCCCTCATATTTTTAAAATAATCCACAGATGGAGGATGACCTATTAGAATAAGAGTGAGGTAGAACAGCAAAATATTGTTAAATTTTTTTTTGTCACTATATCATTCTACTGCCTTGATTATTGTTTCCACATTCCTAAGGAATGGCAGGTGAAGACTCAGAAACTAATAAGGTTTTTTTGGTGATCAGAATAATCCTATTCTGAGCTGCTGGCGAGATTTGGATTTTTAAAAAAGAGTTATACCAGTGAGTAATGGCTAACAATCCAGTTGCTTTTCCTGTTCCCCCACTCCTAAGTTATAGTAATTCTTTGAATGCTTGTGTATGACAGACAACAATCCTATCATGTTATTTCTTTTCCATAGATGGAAAATCAGAGTTTACAGATAAGTAATTTATCTCCAGTTCCAGAAAGTGGAGGAATTGGAATTTAAACCTGTTTTCTGGCTCTGTTTCTCTTTCCATTATGTCATATGTTCTTCTGAATAAAGCTGAAAATAATTTTACTTTGAATGTACAGCATGTAATAGTGTTTTAATTATTTGGTGACTAACTTAAACATCTTAATAATTAACAGAAAACTTTATGGTAAGATAATGTTTAAAGAGGTAATTAGGTAATGTTTAAAGAGATAAAGGGTTTCTTAAAATTTAAGTAGTATTTCCTTAAGGTGTATATGTTTTGTTTTTAATTTGAATCACCACTAGGATTTATTTGCCATCTGAGTGTTCTTAGACTTTAGCCTACTTGTTTACATTTCTTCTCCTGTTGTTGTGTAATCCCTATGCATTATATTGGTTAGGAGGCAGGAATGTTGCAGATGTTTTTTGTTTTTTTTTTTCCAAGCTTCAGCTTGCTCTGAGATTTGAAATACATACTTTAGAGCGTTCTTGATTTATCCCCCATATGCCAAAGATATGTAGCCATCTTTTCACATGAGCTGAGAATTTCAGGCAATTGAGTTTTCCCTAAGACCAGTTAATAAAATTAGAAAAAAAGACCTCAGTGTGGAAATACTTAGTTTCATCCTGTAATGTGATCAGCACATAAATACTTCCTTTTCTTGTAGTTCATATTGTTCATTTTCTAAGGGAGGAAATAACTAATAATTAAAACATTAAATTATTTTAACACACACACCCCCACCCCCCCGGAATAAACTGAAAATGATTGTGACTGACTAGGGCTGTTTGATTCTGTGACACATTGTTTGTGTACTGTTGGAGGGCCTCATTAGGGGGTAAATTTGCTTTTTCTGGGTTTGCCAGTAACAATTACTATTTTTCACAGGAACTTGCCATTTGTATTGTCTCTTTCCTTAACTGGACAGTCTTAAACAATTCAGACCATTAGTTATTTTTCCTGGTCTTCATTTTTTTTTTTTCTATTAGTAGGATTTCAAGTATTTAAAGCTGAGAATATTGGTCACAGAGATATTGCCTTGTTAGGGTTCGGCATTGTGCCCGAATTTGTTGGGCCTCTCAGGGCCTGAGTTCTCTGTGCTCTAACAAATGAGCTACAGTTCTCAAGAGATCAGTGGAGCTTGTTTGTTGATCCTGTATTCTTATTCCGAGGAAGTAGATCTTTAAGAATGTCTAAGGAAGGGTAAGTGAGTTTATTTTTCTTTCTCATTTTCTCAGTGAAGAGCTGTCATGTCATCTGAGTGAACTGGAAAATTAATAAGCAATGCTGCCAATCTGAGAATGGGGTGGAGGCAGAGATTGAAAGAAATTCAACCCAAAAGCTTATAAGTGGCTCATGTGTAATCTGTTGTAAAACTATTGCTGTTTTTAGAGACAGCATTGAGGATGGGTAATCTTAATAGGAATTTAGTAAGATAAAAGTACCCTTTTTATCCTATTGTAAGCTCATTTTGCTTTTTTTTTTTAATGTTTTTGAAGCATGGAAACAGACAGTGGTGGTTTACCTAAGAATTGAGTGAAGTTGAAAAATTCGAAGGCATCTTAAAAACAAATTGTTCCTTTAGGGAATGTGAAAGATTGAGTGAAAATCAACCTATGATTTTGTTTCTGGGAAGTGTAGGCAAAAAATAATTTAAAGTAGAATTCCCTGTTTCTTTTTACTTGATAATACAAAATAGTTCTGTAAGGTATTTATATAATTTTATCTTGTGAGTCTGAATTATTATGATTTTCCTTTTTTGACCACTATAATAAGTTAATGAATTCATACTGTAGATTATTTCATGTCTAGGATTAAAGCACAACTAGACCTGGTTAATTTTAGAGAGACATTCTCTTTGGTTAAGTAGGACAGAAATATCTCAAAAGAATTTTTAAAATTACAGTAAAATTTTAATTTTTATTTTGTCAGAGCTTTTCTTTCTCTGATTCTTTTGTTGTGTAAGAAGTTCTGAAATGGTTCCAGAGCTTATGATTTGCTTTTTTTTTTTTTTTTTTTTTTTTTTTTTAGAGAGAGTGAGAGAGGAGAGAGAGAGAGAGAATTTTATTTATTTTTTAGTTCTCGGCGGACACAACATCTTTGTTGGTATGTGGTGCTGAGGATCGAACCCGGGTCGCACGCATGCCAGGTGAGCGCGCTACCGCTTGAGCCACATCCCCAGCCCAAGAGCTTATGATTTATTTTAATCAAATAATGTATTGATTATGGGCAAATAAAACTGGCCCACTTTTACTGCTTATTATCGAATAGGAGAACAATCAAGGTATTCATAATTTTGTATTATTATTAGACATCTCAACAATTTTATGGCTTCTCAAATTATGAAAGGACTGTATAATTTTGGTTTTTATGTTTTTAAGAACTGGTTATGAATCTATAGTTGCTAAATAGTTTTTATGATAGGAATTGTCACAGATGCTGCATAGGAATTGTCACAGATGCTGCATATTTGTCAGTCTTGTATATATGGTTGTTTGTAAAGCTAATTTATAGATTTAAGATGAACTATATTTCGCAATGAAGTTAAAATTCCTGGGAAGTAATTAGTGCTAATTTTACACTATAGTAAATAAAGTATGTCAAAATTGTGTTGTTAGATCTGTGGAAACCAAAAGATACTAAAAAGGCTGAGATATTCTTTTATCTGTAGGGTCCCATTGGCAATTCCTTTATTATCTGAATAATCATCAAGTACATTTGAAGTACATGGATTATATAAATGAAATCAATTAACTTTAATTCTTTAGAATAAGGGCTGGGGGGATATAGCTCAGTTGGTAGTGTGTGCTTGCCTTGTATGCACAAGGCCCTGGGTTTGATCCCCAGCACCACGTACCAAAAAAAAAAAAAGAAGAAGAAGAAGAAGAAAAGTGAATGAATAAATTTTGTGCTATGGGATGAAAAGAATTTTTACATTTACTGTTTTTAAATGTGTGACATTTTGTAGTCTTATTGTTTCATATCTATGAGATTCCTTCAAAGTAATAGGAAGAGATTGTTACTAGAGTTAAGTCATCAAGGACTATACAGGCATGTCTTGCATAATTATGTTTTGGTCATTGACAGACTACATATCTGATAGTGGTCCCACAAGATGATAGTGATGTTGTAGTCATCATAAGACCCAAAGCTTTACTCAGCTTCTTTGTGTGAAGCTGGAATAGATTAACCAACTTTGATGCCCATAAAATATAGCATATATAATTATGTGCAGTACATAATACTTGGTAATGATAATAAGCAATTATAATACTGGTTTATATGAATGTGATGGTGCATGCCTGTAATTCCAGCTACTAGGGAGGCTAATGTAGGATGACTGCATGTTTGAGGGCCAGCCTTGTGAATTTATTAAGACCTTGTATCAAAAATAAAGAAGGACTGGGGATGTAGCTCATGGTAGAGTGCTTGCCTAGTATGTATAAGGCCCTTGAGGATTCCCAGTAATGAAAGGAAAAAAAAAAGTGACATGATTGGTGATTGACTGTATCATCTAGATTTGTGTAAGTATATTCTATGATGTTCACATGATGGTGAGATCATCTAATGTTTCTCAGACTGTGTCCCATTGTCAAGTGGTGCAGAACTTTACTTGAGCCTTATGTAAACCTAGTATTAGTGAAAAGATAGACATATACACACACACACACACACACACACACACACACATGCTTTTTTCAGTGGTGAAGCTAAGGCAGTTTAGTAGTAAGATTGTTTTAAACAATCCCTACATAAAAATAACACAAATGGATCATAGACCTAAATGTCATCTTTGTCACCTTGAATTTGGTTAAGATTTTTTAGATAAAGCATCTAAAAGACAAAATTGATAAGTTGAGTTGGCTTTCATAAACGAATAAAAATGTTACTTTGAAAAGACACTAAAAAGGAAAGTAAAAGGCAAATCACAGTCCTGGAGAAAATATTCTAAATATTTTGAGAGGAAAAAATATATAAAATATAATTTGGGGTGGCTACTGGGGATTGAACCTAGGGGTACTTAACCATTGAGCCACATCTCCAGCCCTTTTTATTTTAATTTTGAGACAGGGTCTCATTAAATTGGTGAGGCTTGCTAAGTTGCTGATCTTGAACTTGAGATCCTCCTGCCTCAGCCTGCCTCAGCCTCCCCAGTCACTGGGATCACAGGTGTGCACCACCATACCCAGCATGTGTGCGCTCGCTCTCTCTCTCTCTCTCTCTCTCTCTCTCTCTCTCTCTCTCTTTTCTCTCTCTCTATTTATCTATATTTTTTTGATAAAGGTCTTTTATCCAAAATATATGAAGAACTCTTATTATAACATAATAATAAGACAACCAGTTTAAAATGGCAAAAATATTTGAATAGCTATTTTCTTTTTTTGGGTGACAGGGATGCTTGACCACTGAGCCACATCCTCAGGCCTTTTTATTTTTTATTTTGAGACAGTTTCACTAAGTTGCTTAGGGCCTTAATAAGTTACTGAGACTAGCTTTGAACTTGAAATTCTCCTGCCTCAGCATGCCTTCTAGCTTGAATAGATATTTCACAAAAGAAGGTTTGGTAAATACATTAGCACTGAAAAAGTACTCTTATCATTAGTCATCAGGGAAACAGATAAAAACTACAATGAGATACCACTACCACATGCATTAGAAAAATTAAAATTAAAAACACTGACTGCAGTGGGTGGGGAAACTCTTGCCTAGCCTGTATGAAGACTTGGGTTCCATCTCCAGCATTGAAGGAAAAAAAAAAAAAGAAAAATAATAAAAATAATAAAAATAGATGGATGTGGTGGCACATGCCTGTAACCCAGTGACTTGGGAGGCTGAGGCAGGAGTATCACAAATTTGAGGCCAGCCTCAACAACTTATCAAGACCCTTTGCAGCTTAGTTAGATCCTGTCTCAAAATAAGAAAATAAAAGGTACTGGGATGTATGTAGCTCAGTGGTAAAAGCACCTTGGGTTCAATCCCTAGTATCCTCCAAAATTAATAAAAATTAAATTAACCCATTCTGATAGTGTGAAGCATCAGGAATTCCCATGCATTGGTATGGAGAATGCAAAGACTTTGGGCAGTGGTTTTTTTTTACTTATTTTTATGTGGTTCTAAGGATCGAACCCAGGGCCTCAACATGTGCAAGGCAAGTGCTTACCCTGAGCTACAACCCCAGCCCTTGGCAGTATTTTTTTTTTTTTTTTATGTTTTTTAGTTGGACACAATACCTTTCTGTATTTATTTATTTATATGGTGCTGAGGTTCAAACCCAGTGCCTCACAAGTGATAGGTGTGTGCTCTACCACTGAGCTACAGCCCCAGCCCTTGGCAGTATTTTTTAAGTTAAATATACACATACTCTATATGACCCGAGGGTTCTTTTGTATATTTACCCAAGAGAAATGAAGGCATATGTCCACAATGATTGTGATTATTCGTAGCAGCATTATTTATAATTGTCAAAACCTGGAAGCAATCCAAATGTATATTAACTGGGTAGATAAACAAATTATGGTATGTGTGTGTGTGTGTGTGTGTGTGTGTGTGTGTGTATACAGAAATGTATATGCACATACATGTAGACACTACCTACATACATAAACATAGTGGAATACTCAGAATTATGATACATGCAGCAATATGGATGAATCTCACAAGTACTAATGCTAAGTAAAAAAAAAAGACAGACATATAAGTACATAATGTTTGAGTCCATTTACATGAATACTATAGTGACAGGAGGCAGAAATCGAGTCAGGCATGATGGTGCACACCTATAATCTCAGCATTTTGGGAGATTGAGGCAGAAAGACCACAAGTTCAAGGCCAACCTGGATAAATTAACAAGAACCCATCTCAAAAGAAAAATTTTTACCAGAGGGCCAGGGAATGTAGTTTAGTGGTAGCACTCCTGAATATCTCCTGTACTAGAGGTGTGTGATGGGGAAGCAGAGATTAATAGTTCCTTAGGACCGGGGATTGGAGGCCTTATCACATAAAGACACGAAAGAATTTTTAGTACCGAAGGAAATATTCTACATGTTGATTGTGGTAGTTGTTACATGAATGTATACTTTTGTCGAAACTCACCAAACTTTACTGGTCAAATCAATGAATTTTATTTATTTGACTCATTAATTTTTATCTTTATTTATTTCTGCAGTAGGGTCTCACTGTGTTGCCTAGTCTGACTTCACACTCCTGGGCTCAAGCAAATCTCCTATCTAGCCTTCTGAGTAGTTGGTATTGCAGGTGTATGCCACCTTGTCCAGCTACTTTTATTTATTTTAATGGGCAGATTATGACTCAATAAAGTTAATAAGGGAATAAGACTTCAGGAGTTCTTCAATTTACTGACTTAAATAAAAAGTTTGATTATTCATCATGCAAGTGAATATCTTTGGGAAAATATGGGCACTCCTAGGGTGTGTAATGTGATATGCAACGTTCAATCGATGTTATAATTCAACTAATCTAGAGTTTTTAGAAATATTTTTGTGTGCATTGTGGGGACCAAAGCCAGGGCCATTTATATACTAGGCAAGTGCTCTACTACAGGGATATATCTCTAGCCCTAGAATGTTTTTATTAATAGAGCTGATGTTCTTTTGGTAAAAGGCCAAAATGAATTTTATTATTATTTTTATTTTAAATTCTAGGTTTTGACATTTCTCCCATTGTAGGCATGCAGTGTACTTGTTAATTTGGGTGTATGCTTACATGGATAATTATATTTCCTTTAATTTCTGTCACACAAAATTCAATCTTATGCTACAGTTAATAAATTATCCTCTATATACTAGTCTTTCACAAATTGAAGGAAAAAAAAGTGAGAAATAGTGGAAAATGGGGAAAAGTGATTGGAAAATTCTATTTAGTTAGACTGAGGTTTTAGAATAGTAAACATTTTCAGATGTTCTGATATCATCTCTAGTTTATCCCTTAATGTGTGTATTAGTTCTTATTTGTTAGTGTTCTGTTTAATTTTTTTCATTTCATTTTATTTTGTTTAGTACCAGGGTTTGAATCTAGTGAGGCTCTACCAATGAACTATATCCCAGCCTTTTAAAAAAAAATTTGAGTCAGGGTCTCACTAAGTTGCCTAGGATGGCCTTGAATTTGCAATCCTCCTGCCTCAGTCTCCCAAATAGCTGAACTGAATAGCATGTACCATTGTACCTGGTAGTCTCTTATTCACTATCATCCTGTTTCCATTACGACAATTTCTTCATTTGGAATGAAGAAATTTTAATTTTAATTGAACCCAGAGGTGCTTTACTATTTTTTTTTTTTTTTTGATATACCAACCCTTTTTATTTTGAGACCAGGTCTCATTAAGTTGCTGAGACTGGCCTTGAATTTTTTTTTTAATCTTTTTTTAAGAGACAGAGAGAGAGAGAGAGAGAGAATTTTAATATTTATTTTTTAGTTATTGGCGGTCACAACATCTTTGTTTGTATGTGGTGCTGAGGATCGAACCCGGGCCGCACGCATGCCAGGCGAGCACACTACCGCTTGAGCCATATCCCCAGCCCTGGCCTTGAATTTTAATCCTCCTGTGTTGCTGGTATTATAAGTGTATACTACCACACCCAGCTCTTCTTTCTTTCTTTTCTTTTCTAAGTATACCAGAGTTTTATTTAACTGAATACTGCTTAAAGTAAGTGAATTGGGAATTATAAATCTATTGACTATATTGAGATATAACTTTTAACAATATCACTCTTGTTCTTGTATTCCCAGATATGAATAAATATCCTTTTCCCTAATTAATACAAAGGAATGTAAAATATTTTTAAAGTTCTAAAATGAGCCCTCTTATAAACCATCATAAAGTTCTTCTTTCTTTTTTGATTCTTTCATAGTAGAGATTGCATGAGCTGTCTATCACTAAGCTACATCCCTAATCCTTTACTCCCTCCCTTCCTTTTTCCTCCCTTCCTTTTTCTCTTTCTTTTCTTCCTTCTCTTTCCTTTCTTTCCTTTTTCCTTTTTCTCTTTATTTCTCTCCCTCTCTTCCTTTCTTTCTTTCCCGCCTGCCTGCCTGCCAGCCTGCCTTCCTGTTTTGCTAAATTCCCCAGACTAACCATGAAATTTTGATCTGCCTGCCTTGGCCTACTGAGTCCCTGATATTATAGGCACGTGCCAAAGGTACTCAGCATATTTTATCTTTTTTTTTTTTAATATTTTTTTTTGTAGTTGTACACAATAACTTTATTTATTTATTTATTTTTATGTGGTGCTGAGGATCGAACCCAGGGCCTTGCACGTGCGAGGCGAGTACTCTACCGCTGAGCCAAAACCCCAGCCCATATTTTATCATTTTTAAAGCTACACATTGTTTCCATACTTAAACATCTCTGAAATTGGGTTGTGTCTAGCAATATACCATCTAGAATTCAAGTTGAATTCTTCTTGACAGGATTTATTTTTGCTTCTTTCAGTCATTGGAAATAGTGTCAGTTTTCCTGGTAGTGTAAATTCAGACCACAATGTACAAGAGGTACTTATTCAAATTCCTGGGAGTTTTTCTGTAAGGGTAAAATTTCTAAGCTGTTTCTAAACCGCAAAGCCTGAGTTAAAGTGTAAAAGACCAGGCATTGTAAAGTTTCCAAGCTGCAGGGCCTGAGTTAAAAAGTGAAGGACCAGGTATTGTTAAAATCCTCTGTTAGGACAATACCCGAACTGCCCAGTAAATATTCCCACTGACTCCCTGGTTGTCTAATAACCTGGGACTCTGTGTAGTTTGTCACGTAGTCCTTTAGGCCCTAAAACCAATCAGTTTGAATGTATACCCCGCTTAGAAGTGACCGATCACCCCTGCCCAGCCTGTTCCCGCCAATGAATGTACTAATCATGTCTCAGAGTTGTTGTTCAATTTTCCCGCGCCTCATGATGATTTGTTCTGATGTATGCAAAGCCCCCCCCCCCCCGCTCTCCCCAAAAAGTGTACTTAAGCTCTGCTTGACCTCTGCTCTGGGCTCTGGGCTGCTCTCCTTTCTTGAGTGGGCACGGAACCTCAGCATGCTGGTTCAATAAATCCCCTTCTGCCAATTGCATGAAGCCAGTCTTTTGTGGTCTCTTTCTCCGACGCTTCGCCGGACCCTTACATTTCCTGCTACCTGGGATTCAGTGTCAAGGCTGAGATGTATGCATTTCTTTGTGGACTTCTTCTGTGTTGCAGATGTATTTCAATTTTATCCCTGTCTTTGATATAATAGCTTTATGTGGAATCTCCTACTAATGCTTGGTGACTTTTCTTGGTTACTTTGCCCCCTTATTTATATACAGCATGGGTAAGTTTTAGAGTTGTTGGCATCTTTCATCTAAATTATCTTAAATTTTGTTCTGTATATGCTTTCATATTGACTTTTCTCTGGAACTTTTAAATATGAGTAAAATGGGTATAATTAGTTCATGTTTTATCTTATAAATGATGATTGTTGTTCAGACTTTAAAAGCGTAGGCTGCTGTTCTCCTGGCTCCCACTGTACAAAATCTCCTTTGAGGATGTTCTTCAGAGAAAAAGTTAAATTAGTAAGAAGTTACTGTCTAGAATTAATGAAAATAAAAACAAATGCAACTAAATTATTTGTTTTTATAATCTCTTCCAAATTCTCTAGTGTTTTTATACCTATGGTATTTAAGCTTTCAACTTTTTTTGGTGGGGGGGCAGGTACTGGGGATTGAACTCCAGGACACTGGACCACTGAGCCACATCCCCAGCTCTATTTTATATTTTATTTAGAGACAGGGTCTCAATGAGTTGCTTAGAGCCTCACCTTTTCTAAGGCTGGCATTGAACTCAAGGTCCTCCTTCCTTAGCCTCCCGAGCCACTCAGATTACAGGTATGTGCCACTGCACCTGACTTAAACTTTCAATTTTATTTATTTAAAAAAATTTTTTTAGTTGTAGAAGGACACAGTACCTTTATTTTTATTTATTTATTTTTATATGGTGCTGAGGATCAAACCCAGTGACTCACACATTCTAGGCAAGCGCTCTACTATTATGCCACAATCCCAGCTCCTAAACTTTGAATCTTTAAGAATCCATTTTATGAAGTTCTTACCTAGAACATTTTTTAGATTACCAAGCATATTTTTTATATACATTTATTTAATTTATTTATTTATATGTGGTGCTGAGGATTGAACAGGGCCTCACACATGCTAGACGAGTGCTCTACCACTGAGCCACAACTCCAGCCCCCCAGGCATATTTTTTAAAGATTTTTAAAAAATTTATAGATGAATACATATCTTTGTTTTGTTTTATTTTTATGTGGTGCTGAGGATTGAACTCAGTGCCTCACATGTGTGAGGCAAATGCTCTGAGCCACAACTCCAGCCCCCAAGCATATTTTTTACTGAAGGATGAAGACATAATGGCAGACCAAGGTTTATTAAGTTTTTTAAATAGCATTTTTATTGAGATACAATCACATACCATTCCATTTATCCTTTTAAAGTGTGTAATTCAGTGGTTTTAGTATATTCAGAGTTGTGCATTCAGTACTACTAATTTTAAAACATTTTCATGATCAAGGAACCTTGTACCCATTAGCAGACACTTTCCATTCTCTCCTCCCCACTGCCTCTAGCAAACACTGCTGTTGTTCAGTTTAAGAATTTTTAGTTCAGGGTTGGGGATATAGTTCAGTTGGTAGAGTACTTGCCATGCTTGCACTAGGCCCTGGGTTCAATCCTTAGCCACACACACACACACAAAAAAAAAAAAAGTTTTTAGTTTAGTTACATATTGTGTTTGCTATTTGCAAGACCTTTCTATTAGGTGTTGGATAGGCTATAAATCTTAGTCTCAGAGCTTAAAATTTAGTAAGTTATAACAGAACTACTTGCATATTTTATATATGTGACAAAATATACTAAATGCCAAAATAAAGAATTTTTAATATTCAAACCTCTCATTTGGATCACAGCTTTACAGAATTTTAGTTGTTGATGAAATCTTTTTCATTAAGTAGAAAAGTAATCTGAGACCCAGAGGCATTTTTGTTCACATAGCTATGTGGCATAGCCAAAATAGTTTTTCGAAGAAATTACTATAGATACAATAATAGAGATGAATAATGAGAGAGATAACTGAGGTGGACACTTCAGGAATAGTGAACAGCATAAACAAAGCTCAGAACATATTTAGGAAGTAGTAAGTAGTTTGCTTTATTAGAACAAAAGGTGTATGAAAGTGTAGCAGTATAAAATCAAGTTGATTTTGTCCAAGGGGCAAATGATTTGGAATTTCTTGAAGATCCAAGAATTTATACTTTCTTAATTGGATCTGTGTTAGCAGTGACTAAAGATTATTAAGTAGGAGAGTGGTGTCATTAGAGCTAAGCTTTAGGACAGTGTTTCTCAAGCTTATCTATGATAGAGGACCAATTTTTAAAAATATTTTTCTTTTTGTTTCAAATTGGTAACATTTATAAAATATAATAAAAATGAGTTATTAGAAAAATGAAGGAACAGGGTTAGAGATGTGCTTCAGTTGTAGAGTGCTTGACTAGCATGCACAAGGCCCTGGATTTGATCCCCAGCATCATGCAAAAAAGAAAAATGGGGGGCTGGGGCTGTAGCTCAGTGGTAGAGCGTTTGCCTTGCATGTGTGAGGCACTAGGTTCGATCCCCAGCCCCATATAAAAATAAATAAAATAAAGGCATTCTGTCCATCGATAACTACAAAAACAAATAAAAAAAAGAATGAAAAAGCATAAAATGTAAACTTATACTTTGTATTATTATATTTGTTACCAGACCCAAGTCTAGCTGCTTGCTGCACATCAGGCCCTTTAAGTTAAGAGACAACTTGAAGGAGACTGTTTAAAAACCTGGCTCATCAAAACCTGTCTCAAAGTCATACTTGAGGGGGAAGCTGATTTAGCAGTAGTTTATATAGGTAGTTAATGGGTGTTCTCAGGCTGGTGGGTGCCTTCTCAATAGCAGGTGGGCCTTATAGTGCACTTCTGAACCTTATCATCCAGTCATGAGATTCTTTTCTGTTTTGCAAATCTCAAGAACGAAGATCATTATTTCATTATTTCCTCACCCGTACCCCTTCTTTCCTTCCCCTTTTTTTTTTTCTTTTAGAGAATGAGTCTGAGTAAGTTGCCCAGGCTGGATTGGAATTTGAGATTCTCCTGCTTTGGCTTTTTTTTTTGGGGGGGGGGCAGGGGGGGTGGGGGGAGGTGGGGTGGGGGGGTAGGGGGTTGGTAGGAGGAGTGTATGGGGAATTGAACTCAGAAGCACTTTACCACTGATCCACATTCCTTTGGTGTGTTTTTTTTTTTTTTTTTTTTTGAGATAGGATCTTGCTAAACTGCTTAGGGCCTCACTAGGTTGCTGAGGGTGGCTTTGAACTTGTGATCCTGTTGCCTCAGCCTCCCAAGCTGCTGGGATTACAGGTGTGTGCCACCACGCCTGGCTCTGCTTCATTTTCTTGATTAGCTGGGATTATAAGTGTGTGCCAGTACATCCATTTCACTGGGCTTTTCTTGTCACTCATTTGTTTGCCTGCATACAGTTATTACACAATGGACGGACTAGAGGGTATAGCTGCCTCATTTGATTGACAAATTCATGATAATGAAAGAAAACATACTTTACCTGATTATTATGAAGGCAAGGGTCAGGTGAGGTTACCTAGGAAATAGGGGATCTGGTCTTTTTTTTTTTTTTAAATATTTATTTTTTCTTAGTTCTCGGCGGACACAACATCTTTGTTTGTATGTGGTGCTGAGGATCGAACCCGGGCCGCACGCATGCCAGGCGAGCGCGCTACCGTTTGAGCCACATCTCCAAGCCCCAGGGGATCTGGTCTTAATGCTTGGTTTCATGTTGTATAAATTTCTCTTACGCTGGATATTTTCAGCTTTCCCTATGTCTTCACAGTGATTCTTCTGGGCTTTTTTGTTTTGATTTTGAGTTTTTGTTTATGGTGCTGGAGACTGAACACAGGGCCTTGCACATACTAGGCAAATATTGAGCTATAAAAATTTCTAAATACTTTGCAATTTCTGTATATATCATGTCATGTATTAATGACTAATATTCATAGACCAGCATTAGTGTGTAGTCCACATTCTGAATAGCACTACTTCAAAGCATTTAACTTAGTGTTCATATGAAGGCAGAGCAATTGGAACATGATTCCTGAAGAAATAATTATGAGCTCTACAATTATCAATTTAAGTAGAATGGAAGATCTGGATTCCAGAGATATTTGGAAATTTAAATGAAGGCATATGAGATAATTGGATGTGGTTTTAAGATTGAGTTGGAAAATGGGAACTATTCTGTATTTCTCCTTAAACTGTAGGTTGAGGAGAAAGGTACTAAATTAGGTTTTCAGCAAAAATCCATATTGTAGTGTTGTTCTGTTAAGTAAAAATACACACATATATTTATTGGTTCATAATTTTAGCTTGCCAACTCAAAATGCACTTTTATTACCTTTTTTAAACTTTTCTTTTCTTGATTGTAGAAGAGTTTGAATGTATAATGACACAAACCCATAATGAAAACAGATGGTCAAAAAGATTTTACACTTGAACTCTTTTAGTCTCATTTGTTCTTGCAGTAACTGTTGTTGGGCACTTGGCCAGGAAATTGTGACTCCTAAGCAAGGGGAGGAGTTACAGATAAAGTTCACATTGCCAAAGAAATTCTATTCCAAATGGATTTGTGTGGAGCAACAGTGATATCCAGTGACAAGTTAAATTAGACACAGAGGTGTTTTCTCCAACACTCAGAAGATACATGCCATTAAGGGGCCTTGTTCAGACTAAACAGTCTTTCTGAAGTTAGGTTAAAATCACACAAAAAAATTATACTAGGTCTTAAGAAGAATTTTGTTATGTGACTTCAAGAACTACTGACTCAGATAGTTTCACAGTTTGCAAAACGGCAACCAGTGACAGATGAGGTAATTCTGCTTGAATTGTGAGTTAAATCTCAAAACCATTAAGAATTTGCTATTTGCAGAATTTCATATATAGTAAATTGCATGTTCATGTTTAATGTGAGACTATTAGATCCCTTCTTTTTAAAGTACATTGTGTTAATCATTTTATTTATGATGGTTAATATCTATATTTACATCTTCAAATTTTATGCTTTACTGCAGTGGGATATTGTAATAAATGTCGTTATATTTTCCTTTGTATTAAAAGTCTGTGTTCAGTTTTATAGTATTCCTGTCTCCTAGAGACGTTTCTCTTGTTTTTTTTTTTTTTTTTTTTTAATAATTTTTTTTTGAGAGAGAATTTTTAATATTTATTTTTTAGTTCTTGGTGGACACAACATCTTTGTTTGTATGTGGTGCTGAGGATCGAACCCGGGCCGCACGCATGCCAGGGGAGCGCGCTACCGCTTGAGCCACATCCCCAGCCCAAGAGACGTTTCTCTTGTTATTGGTCAAATCTACAACTTGCAAATGACTTAGCTTGTAGGAATTTCTGCCTAGTAATTGTGTTTTATGGTTGGATGCTTAGTTTAGTCATGCTTTCTAGAGTGACAGTTTTGTTCTTTCAAGGTAAATTTGGAAAATTAATTTCACAAATATGTGCAGATTCCTAAACATAAAAGTGGAGTATGTTCCACTGATGAATAATTTAGAAGAGTGATTTGGTAAATGCATAGCAGAGGTACATAGTCAAGGTCCTGGTACCAATAGAAATTTTTGGATTCCCTAAGCAGATAAATCTTTTTGTTTTGAAGTATATAGTAGGGCAGTAAGCCTAGTCTTTTAGTTGATAAATATGCCTTTTCGTTGGTATAGCACCCAACATCTTTTTTTTTTTTTAAATCTTAGTGAAGAGTAGTTATTATTTTAAGGCCAAGAGATTAGTTTCTTTTGAAGATTATATCCTAGGGACATACTATTTCAGGTTTAAGGCTGTCTCTATGCTGAAGTCAATTCTTTCAGCAGTTGGGTGTATGTTATCTTTATAAACCTTAACCATGTACAGGCAATAACTATATTTGACTTACAGAAGTTCACTATACTGCAGCTGTTCCATTTTGTTATTATAGCTTTGCTTATGCACTTTAAGTATTCATCACATATTGTTTCTTCCTCCATGTTTAATAGCTTAAGTTAGACAAAAAAAAAAAAAAGGAGAAGTTAAATGTATGGGAAATTTTCCTTTTGTTTCATAAGCATAATAATAGAAATGGATAGGTTGTGGGGGAGAGAGGAGTGATTGTTGCTTTTTTAATTTAAGTTCACAGAACTGCTTCTGTGAGTTAGGGTACTTGTTTTGAATGAAAAGGTAAAGGATATTTGGTGGAAGATCATAGAAAAATGTCTTATTTACAAATTTGAAGCACTTATAATGTCTTCCCTAGCTCTGGCTTCCTCCTAAAGGACAGCTTCTATGGTATATGTCACAAAATGGTACCTGCTTTGTAGCAGACATTCAATAAGTGTATAATTGAATACTTAACATGATTAGTTAAATCAAAGAGGAATGATGTAATTTTTGTGGGTACTTAACATAATTATTTTGGTAAAAACACATTTTCATATTCTTGAGATATGTCATTCCCAGAGTTTATATGGTTAATAAATGTTCACTGTGATCTTTATCTCTCTAAATATATGCTTATGTATATTTTTACATGTGTATTTTTATGTTATATAAGTATATTTTATATTTGATATATTTTTCTTGGCAATATAGGTTTAATCTCTCTTCTCAATAATAAATAAACTGGTAAGCCACTTTGCTGGTACTGTTAATAGTTTCTTTAGGCCTTTAGCACTGATTGACATTAGCAGAATTTATTTTTTTCTTATGATTTTAGCTGAGCCTGAAACCAGCTCTAGCATATTTCAGAATCAAAGTTATTTATTTTTTTATATATTTTTACATCTCTTTCTCTTGGATTTTATCATGAGGAAGAAAAATGTTTCCAAATCCAATCCTGTTTGTATTCCTATCGAATATTTTAGGCATGTCAGCTGTTAGGGCTCTGATTAAGGTTTTGATCCAGTTGGCCCCTTTGACTGAATTGTGTGTGAGTCTTTTGAAAAGCCTAAGTAATCTTCAGTAGTAGTGTGTAGTTTCTAGAGTTAGAACCACTAGTTTGTCTTTTACTCTTGTTATTTTTTTAAAAGGATTTGTGTAATTGGGAAAAGTTGATAATAAAGTTGATGTTCTTATCAGTAAAAGCAATGTGAAGTTTAGTAAAGTGGTAGAGGAATCATGGTGATTATTTTTTAGTTGGGGAATGTTTTTTTGAAAACGAGGTATCATTTATTCTCTAGTTCCTTTCATTTTTCTGCTATCAACTACTGTTTTTCTCCACCTCCTATCCAAAGCTAACCCAAGGTAAAATAAATAGTGATTTTTCCAAAAGACCAGGTTTTCTTAGGGAAAGTATAAATATTTTGTGTAACTTCTTTTTCAGGAACTAACAGTTTTATAAAGTTAATCTATAGTGCACAGAAGTTATATGTATGAGATAGCTAATCACTTTATATTTTTCAGAGAAAAAAGAGATGATTGTTCTGAGTTCAGGTGGTGATTTTAAGTACTCAAACTATATTAAGCAAATATTTAAAAATTTCTTCATTTAAAGTTGGCACATACATTTTGAGATGAGAAAGAAAGTTTTAAAATTTAAAATAGTAAATATTTAGTTAGTAAAGAGGTTTTATTTGTTTTGGTGGTAGTGGAGATTGAACCATAGCACATGCTAGGAAGGTGCTAAACGACTTAGTTATAGCTTCATCCCTTCTACCAAAAAAAAAATCTATATCTATATCTATATATATATTTTTTTCCTTTGAGACTGGGTCTCCATAAGTTGTCCTGGCTGTCCTTGAACTTATTCAGGACATTGCAGCAAGAGAATCATAGCTAGCATTACAGATGTCCCACCACTTCTGGCTTTTATTTTTTTCTTTTCGTTTTCTTTTTTGAAACACGGTCTTGTTATGCTGCCAAGGCTGACCGCAAACTTTTTAAAAAGGAGGTATCATTTAGTCCTGGGTTGGACTACAGGTGCTGCCACTGTGTCCAGCTAGTGAAGTTTTTAAAAGAAGTCATTAGCTAGATCAGTGGTTTCTAAACTCTCTGATGTATCAGTTAAAAGATGAAGCATTCATTCCTGTATGTGCATATTTATAAGTTATCTATACTACTATCTTTATTTTTATATAATATAAAAGAAATGAGACATTTTAAAGTTATAAGTAAATGTCAGTAGAAGATCTTATATTTTCTTATTTTATCTCAGTGGTGTCTTTTTCATCCCCTGGTGCAGTTACTACTCTTTGGAGATTATTGATCTAAATTGTAATGGGGAGCATAGCCCAGATAGCTTTAAATATTTTTTACAATTTCCACAAATAATAATGATTTTGACAAACACTGAAGTTGATTTGTGTCAGTCTTATTTCTCACAGGTACTTATGAAATGAAGGCAAAAAAAAAAAAAGTTTGGTATTAAGAGAGGATAAACCATCCAGTTTTAATTTTGGCCATTAATTTGGAGATCAGATGGCCTAGGCTAGGGTATCTTATTTTCAAAGACAATTAAAACGTGCCCCCAAAGACAATCATGGTGATATCTGTTATACTAGGATATGTCTACTTTCCCCCATATCTTCACATTCTTGTGGATTTTGAGGGTTTGTTTTTTTTTTTTGAACCCAGGGCCTTGCACATGGTAAGCAAACACTGTGTACCACTAAGCTATGTCCCTAGCCCCGTTTTTCTGAAATTTGAATTTATTTCATTTCTTCAGAATCTGATAATTTCTTTCTTGGAGGATAAAGTCCATTCTCTATAATATGACAAATAAAGCTTTTAAGATTTTGATGCTGCTAACCCTTTTAAACTTCATAACATTTATTGTTCTTTCCACTACCCCTGTTTCTCCATAAAATGTCCTTCCACAAAAACAAATAAAAACAAAGCTCTTTTTTTTTTTACCATGACCTATTTTTACTAAAATGATGCAGAATCTACCATCATAATAGCTATCAAATTTGTTTCTTATGCTAAGAAAGCTCTTTTAATTAAAGAAAACTCCAGCCACGATAAATGATTTGAAGTTGACTGGAAACCTTTCTTGCTTGCATTCTTTTTTCTTTTGTCTTGCTAATAAACTTCTATAGATATAGCTCAAAACATCTCTTTGACCTTTCTAAATAGCTGGTTCTCTCTTCTTCTTGTTATTTTATAGCATTTATTGAACTATTGTAATTATTTGCTTTTAAGTCTTTCTCTTGGTAGGCTTAATTCCTCAAGGATAAAGATAGTTAAAGTAATTTTCATGAGGCAAGCATTCTTGTTCATTTCCATATTGCAGTCTTAGCATATATAGTAGGCATTCAGTAACTATTTGTTGACTGAATATTTATGTTTTGAATAGACTTAAATCTTTGACAATTAAATTGCAAACAAATAAGTAATGAATTGTAAAATGTCAAAAATAAACTCATGGACTGGGGTTTTAGCTCAGTGATAGAGTGCTTGCCTAGCATCTGTGAGGTACTGGGTTCAAATCACAGCACATATATCAACTAAAAAAAATATTAAAAAAACACATCTCATTTTAGGGGCCTGACATTAAAAAAGAGAGCCTTGTCCTTGAAATTTTGAGAATGTGGCATTATTAGTGGCAGGATGCAATCATGTGTTTTTGGGTAATAGCTGATTTCACTTATATAAAAGGACTCTTAATATTTTTTATTATAAATCTTTTTAAAAATATTTATTTTTTAGGTGTAGATGAACATAACACAATGCCTTTATTTTTATGTGGTGCTGAGGATCAAACCCGGGTCCTGCCCGTGCGAGGGCAAGCGCTCTACCACTGAGTCACAATCCTAGCCCTATTATAAATCTTAATACTGACATTTAATTGAGAAGATCTAGAAGAAAACTGGGGAAAGCTCCTTGGCATTGGTTTTGCAGTGATTTTTTTTTTTTTTTTTTTTTTTGGTAGAACACTAAAAACACAGGCAGCAAAAGCAAAAGTAGATAACTGGGGCTATCTCAAACTGAAAAGCTTCTTTGCAGCAAAGGAAACCACAAAATGAAAAGGCAGGATATGAATTGAGAGAAAATATTTGTAAACCCTCTATCTGGTAAGGGGTTGAATCACAGAACATATAGGGAACTCAACAGCTAAAATAAAGACTAACCCAGTTTAAAAATGGGTGAAGGAATGAGCCTGGCATGATGGTGCACACGTGTAATCCCAGCGTCTTGGGAGGCTGAGACATGAAGATCAAAAGTTCAAAAAAGCCAGCCTCAACAATGATGAAATGCTAAGCAACTCAGTGAGACCCTGTCTCTAAATTAAATTCAAAATAGGGCTGGGGAATGTGGTTCAGTGGTTGAGTGCCCCTGAGTTCAATCCCTGCTACCAAAAAAAGAAAAGAAAAAAAAAGAATAAGAAGAAAAATGAGCAAAGGACCTGATTAGATACTTCTCCCAACAAGACGTACAGATGGCCAACCGATATATGAAAAGGTGCTCAAAAATACTCATCACTGGGGAAACACAAATTAAAATCATAACAGGATATCATCTGACACCTATTAGAATGACTTTGATCAAAAAGACAAATATTGCCAAGTGTGTAGAGAAAGAGAAAGCCTTGAACACTGTTGATGGAAATGTAAATTGGTGCAACCACAATGGAAAACACTATAAAGGTTTTCTAAAGAAATTAAAAATATAACTACAGTGTGAACCATCAATCCCTGTCGTGGCAATATGCCCAAAGGAAGTGAAATCACCACCTTGCAAAAATATCTTCCTTTCCATCTTCATTTCGGCATTATTCACAAGATGTGGAAATAACCAAAATATCCATCCATGAGTGAATGGATATAGAAATGCACACACAGAAACAAATATTATTTAGCTTTCAGAAAGGACATTCTATCATAATTACAGTTATCGTATGTCAAAAATAAACTCATGGACTGGGGTTTTAGCTCAGTGATGGAGTGCTTGTACACAAAGTACACAAAGGCACCAAAAATGTACATTGGAGAAAAGATAGCCTCTTCTACAAGTGGTACTGGGAAAACTGGAAATCCACATGTAACAAAATGAAATTAAAGCCCTATCTCTCACCATGCACAAAAACTCAAAGTGGATCAAGGACCTAGGATTAAATAAGAGACCTTGTGCCTGATGGAAGAAAAAGTAGTCCCAGATCTCCATCGTGTTGGATTAGGCCACAACTTTCTTTATAAGACTCCTGTAGCGCAAGAATTAAAACCAAGAGTCAATAAATGGGATGGATTCAAACTAAAAAGCTTCTTCTCAGCAAAAGAAACAATCAGTGAGGTGAATAGAGAGCCTACAGAATGGGAGCAAATCTTTACCACAAGCACATCAGATAGAGCACTAATCTCTAGGATATATAAAGCACTTAAAACCTTAACACACACACACACACACACACATATATATATATATATATATATATATATATATATATATCCCAATCAATAAATGGTCCAAGGAACTGGACACTTCTCAGAAGAGAATATACAATCAATTAACAAACATGAAAAAACGTGCAATATCTCACTCTAGTCAGAATGGCAGCTATCAAGAATACAAACAATAATACAAACAAGGATGTGGGAAAAAAGGCACTCTCATACATTGCTGGTGGGACTGCAAATTGGTGCAGCCAATCTGAAAAGCAGTGTGGAGATTCCTTGGGAAACTGTGAATGGAACCACCATTTGACCTGGCTATCCCACTCCTCCGTTCATACCCAAAGGACTTAAAATCAGCATACTACAGGGACATAGCCATATCAATGTTTATAGTAGCACCCATTCACAATAGCTAAATTATGGAACCAATCTAGATGTCCTTCAGTAGATGAATGGATAGGGAAATTTTGGTATATATATATATATATATATATACATACATACATACACATATACATATACATACACACACACAATGGAACATTCCTCAACATTAAAAAGAATAAAATCATGGCATTTGCAGGTAAATAAATGGATAAATTTGGAGTGAAGCAAGCCAATCCCCAAAAACCAAAGGCCAAATGTTTTCTTTGATATGAAGATGCTGACTCATAATGGTGATGGTGGGGTGGAGCTTGAGCAAAATGGAGGAACTTTAGATAGGGCAAAGAGGAGGGAGGGGAAAGGAGGGAGCAAGGGGGTAGGAATGATGGTGGAATGAGTTAGACATCATTACCCTAAGTACATGTATGAAGCTACAAATGGTATGAAAATACTTTGTGTACAATCAGTGACTTGAAAAATTGTGCTCTGTACATGTAATATGAAATGAATTGCATTCTGCCATCATGTATAACAAATTAGAATGAATAAGTAATAAAAAAAAGGATATCTATCATTTCAAACAACATGGATGAGCATAGAGGATACTTTGCTGTGCTAAGAGAAATAAGCCAGACACAGAAAGAAAAACAATACCTGAGCTCATTTATACATGGAACCTTAAAAAAACTGAATTCATAGAAACAGTAAAACAGTGGTTGGTGATGGAAAGATACAGATCAAAGAATGCATAGTTGCAGTTCTGTAGGGTAAATATTAAGAGATCTAATGTACAACATGAGTATTATAGCTAATAATGTGGTATATTGTCAAGAGAGTAGATTTTTGGTACTCTTACCATCGAAGGGAAGAAGGAAAGAAGGATAGAAAACTATATGCTTGACTCTAGTAATCACTGTGTCTATGTATATCAAAGTAAACATCAAAACATCATGTTATTCAGGCAATATGCCCAAAGGAAATGAAATAATCACCTTGCAAAAATATCTTAATTTCCATATTCATTTCAGCATATTTCACAAGTGTGTAAATAACCAAAATATCAATGGCACAATGGCACATACCTATAATCTCAGCTGCTCAAGTTCAAGACCATCTTAGGCAGTTTAGCAAGACCCCGTCTCTAAACAGAAAATGGAAAGGGCTGGGAATGTTGCTCAGTGGTAAAGCACCCCTGAGTTTGATCCCCACTACTTCTCAAAAAACAACACACAAAGAAACATGTTAAACTTTAAATCTATACAATAAAAAGAAAAATAATAAATGAGAAATCTAGAAAAATAGCCAAATAACTTAATTAAACTTAAGAATTCCTTCCCCAGTATTAATTTTCTTTTTTCTTTTTGTCTCTTTTTCTATAGGGTATTTGTGAACCGAAGTTTAGCCATGGAAAAAATAAAATGTTTCGGTTTTGATATGGATTACACCCTTGCTGGTGAGTAATAACTTCTTATTGCTTAAGAACTGCTATTTCTGATTTGAGGCAGTGGGTCCATGGGGGGCAATCCAATAAACATATGTTGATTTAATTATATATTTGGCTGGCAGAAACTCTTAGCGTTGAACTGTTCTCATTTAGATTTGTGCATATTGAAATCCTATATGCTTGAGATTTTGGTTCATGAGCTTGAACCAGATAGGTAGATCAAGTTCTAAATTATTTTAGAGACCCTGGTAAAAAATGATTTGGTGAAATTATACATTAATAAATATATTTGGACATTTTGGGGTTTTACTCTATTAATTTGTTCTTCAGAGATGAAATTTTGTGTCTCTTGGACATAAGGGTAAATTATTATCATTTGAAAAATTTCAACATCTCATTTTAGGTTTTTGGTGTTTTTAAATTTTTATTTTAATATTTTTGCAGTGCTGGGGATCAAATCCAGGGCCTTATACCTACTAAGCAAGCACTGTGCCTCTGAGCTATATCCACTGTCTCTAACATGTTATTGTTTTTATATTCCATTGAAGTGACTGCACACTTGTAAAAAGGTTTCTTAAAAACTAGATTAGTTTTATTCACCTAACCCTTGGAGATGCTAGCACTGTGCTATTTTTCCCTTCTGTTTCTGAGATATAATTGAAATAGTAAATTAGGCAGTAGTTATCTCTCTTTAGAACTTAAGTATTTGTAATCTGATAAATATCTCATTTAAGAAGTAGTGAGTGGGGGAGCTAAGGTTGTAGCTCAGTGGCAGAGCACTTGCCTTGCATGTGGAAGGCACCGGGTTCTATCCTCAGCACCACATCAAAAATAAAGTAAAGGTATTTTGTCCATCTAAAACTGAAAAAAAAAAAATTAAAAAAAAAAGGAGTAGTGAATGGGAAGGAGAGATCAAATTGAACACTTACATATTTGGGTTTACACATAGTTACAATTATGACACTTAGAAAAGAATGTTTCAGAAATTGTCTTCAAAAATTTTTGTCTTAGCTAGGCATAATGGTGCATGTCTGTTATCTCAGCAATGCAGGAGGAACACAAGTTTGAAGTTGTTTCAGCAATTTAGCAAAATCTTGTCTCAAATTAAAGAGAGCTAAGGAATGTAACTCAGTGATAAAGCCCCCCTAGGTTAAATCCCCAGTACTGGAAAATAAAAAATGTTGTGTGTGGAGATGTTTGGTTTTTTTTTTTTTTTTTTTGTGTGTGTGTGTGCGTGTGTTTTGAATAAATTCACACAAAACTTTTTTTTTGGTCTTAAAGCTAGGTGGTCCCAGCACTTGGAAGGCTGAGGCAGGAGGATCTCTTGAGCCCAAAAGTTTGTAACCATTCTGTTCTGAGCAACAAAGTTAGACCCTGTCTCAAAAAAAAAAAAAAAATTATATTTACACAAAAATCTTAAAATGTATAAATTCACTTTTCTTATGAACCATTTATATAACAGTATTAGAAACTCAGTTTTCACCTCAAATTAGACATCTCAGTTTGATGTTCAGTTTATGCTGCAAATATAAATGAATATATATACAAAAATGAGCACATACAGGTACTTGCCACGTAGATGTAGCTATGATTTTTTACCAAACAAATTAATTTATTAAAAATATACATAGTCCCTGATTGGAATTTTTCTTTTCCCTCCATACTCTGTGATATATTTGTTTGTATAATGGCCTTACAGTTGTTTTTTGAAGCATTTTAACTCTGATGTTTTATGAATTGGACACAGACTCAGGCATACTTGTCAGACAGGTGAACATGAATGGTGGCTTCTAAGTTTCATTGCATTTTTCTACCTCTATCAAGGTGGTCATATGACTTTTTGTTGTTGTTGTTTGTTTTTTAAAATGGTGAATTATAGCCAGGCATGGTGTCACATGTCTGTAATCCCAGTGGCTTGGGAGGCTGAGGCAAGAGGATTGCAAGTTCAAAGCCAGCTTTAGCAACTTAACAAGACCCTGTCTCAAAAGAATAAAGTAAGGGGCTGGGGTTGTGGCTCAGCGGTAGAGCTCTCACCTAGCCCTGTGTTTGATCCTCAGCACCATATAAAAAAATAAATAAATAAAATAAAGGCATTGTGTTCAAGTACAACTAAAAAATAAATATTTAAAGATAAATAAATAAAATGGGCTGGGGATGTGGCTCAGTAGTTTAAGCACCCCTGAGTTCAATCCCGGGTACCAAAAAAATAAAAATAGGAAAGGTGAATTACTTTGATTGATTTCTGAATGTTAAACCAACCTTGCATTCCTGGTGATATAGTTTTTATCTTGTTCACTTTATATATTGGTACATTTGATTTGCTGAGATTTTGTTCACAGTTTTTACATTGTGTTCAGAAGAGGGTATTCATAGTTTGCATTATGCTCAGAAGGAGATTTGTAGTTTTCTTGTAAAGTGTATCTAATTTTAGTTTCAGGGTAATGTTGGCATCATGTACTGAGTTGGAAACCATTTTCTTCTATTTTCTGAAAGCTTAGGTAGAACTTTTTTCTTTCCTTCCTTCCTTCCTTCCACCCACCAGAGAAACCATCTGGGGCCAGGAGTTAATTTTATAGGAAGGTTCTTTATTATACATTTAACTTTTAAAAATTGTTGTAAGGGGCTGGGGTTGTGGTTCAGTGGTAGAGTGCTTGCCTAGCATGCACGAGGCACTGGGTTCAATCCTCAGCACCACATAAATGTAAAATAAAGATATGGTGTCCACCTAAAACTGAAAAATAAATATTTTTTTTAAAAAATTAAAAATTGTTGTAAGACCAGAGTTTCTCTTTCTTCATGTATCAGTTTTGATAATTTGTGTTCATCTGTTTTAAAATTTATTAGCATAAAGTTGTTTATCATGTTCATTTTTTATTCTTTTGAAGTTATATCCCCTTTCTCATTTCTTATTTTGGTAATTTGTATATGTATGTGTGTGTGTGTGTGTGTGTGTGTTTGTGTGTGTGTATGTATTTGTGTATGTGTGTACACACACACTTTTTTTTTTTTTTTTGAGATAGAATATTGCTATGTTGCTCAGGTTGGCCTTGAACTCCTGGACTCAAGTGCTCCTCCTGCCTGAGTTTCCTGAGTAGCTGGGACTACAGACATGCCCCATGTGGCTTGGCTTGTTATCTTTTTTTTTTTTTTTCCCCTCCTGATCCTTCATTAATTTAGTTAGAGGTTTATCAATTTTATTGATTTCCCCTTGGCTCTAACCTCTGGGCAAATTCACTTTGGGTTTCAGTAATTTTCCCATGTATACTTTATATACAGCCAAAGTATTCCTTTACTTTTTACCTTTGCAGGGGGTGGTTGCTGGGGATCAAACCTATGGCCTTTGACATACTAAGCATGTGCTCTACCACTTAGCTACACTCCCAACCCTCAAATCTATTCTCTAAGATTTGTTGACAACTTTTGTTGTGTACTGGGAATAATAAATCTTGTCTTGAGGCGACCTTCATTGATATGAAGCTAAGGGAAAACTTGGAAGGTTTGATGGGGGAATAAACTAGCACATATAAACTCATCTGAAATTTAATGTAATTAAGGAGACATAACTAAGTTAAGAGCTTAATAGGGGCTGGGGTTGTGGCTCAGTGGTAGAGCACACGCCTTGCAAGTGTGAGGCACTGGGTTCGATCTTCAGCACCACATAAAAATAAATAAAGGTATTGTGTCTATCTACAACCAAAAAATTTTTAAAAAGAGCTTAATAAATAATAGCTATTATAATAAATAGCTACCTTTAGCTGGATATGGAGGCACAAACCTGTAATCTCAATGATTTGTGAAGCTGAATCAGGAGGATCTCAAGTTTGAGGCCAGCCTTGGCAACTTAGTGAGATCCTGTCTCAAATTAACCAAAAAAAAAAAAAAAAAAAAGGAGGAAGAGAGGGCTGGGGGAGTAGCTTAATGGTAGAACACTCTTAGGTCACATCCCCAGTAGAAACACAGAAGTGGGAGGGAGAGGGAGAGAAGAAGGAAGAATAACCCAATAAAGTATTAATTTTATCTGAAATGAAAAGATTAGATGTGTTGTTTTAGTCATTTGGGCTGCTATAACAAAATATCATCAACTGGATAGTGTATAAAGAACTGAAATTCATTTTTCACATTTCTGGAGACTGAAGTCTAGGATCAAAGCAAATTCAGTCTGCAATGATGGCTTACTTTCTGCTTCATAGGGAGCTCACTCTGTGGAAGGGTAAAGAGGACTCTCTCAGGCTTCTTTTAAAAGGGCACTAATCTGCTGGGTGCCGTGGCAAACACCTGTAATTACAGCAGTTTGGTAATCATTTATTCCCTGATTAAAGGAGGATCACAAATTCAAAGTCAGCATCAACAACTTAGCGAGGCTCCAAGCAATTTAGTGAGAACCCTAAGCAAAAAAAGGTCTGGGGGGTGCTAGGACTCTAGCTCAGTGACAGAGCGCTTGCTTAGCATGTGTGAGGCTCTGGGTTCATCCTTAGCACCACATAAAAACAAATAAATAAGGCCGGGCGCAGTGGAGCTCACCTGTGATCTCAGCAGCTCAGGAGGCTGAGACAGGAGGATTGAGAGTTCACAGGCACCCTCAGCAGAAGCAAGGCGCCAAGCAACTCAGTGAGACACTGTCTCTAAATAAAATAGGAAATAGGGTTGGGGTTGTGGCTCAGTGGTCAAGTACCCCTGAGTTCAATCCCGGGTAACCCCCCCTTCCCCCCTACTGCTTCCCCCCCTCAAAAAAAATTAAAAAAACAAAATAACAGGGTAGGTATAGATAAGAGGTAGGTAGATAAGAGATAAGAGGTAGGTAGGTAGATAAGAGGTAGGTAGAGATAAAGGCATTCATCTATAACTACAAAAAAATAAATAAAAGTGACTACTAAAAAAAAGGGTGGGGAGAGGCTGCAGATGTGGCTCAGTGGTTGAGTATCCCTGGGTTCAATCCTCAGTACCCCCCAAAAAAGGCACTAATCCAGTTTGTGAGGGTTCTAAACTTGTAACCTAATAAACTCCTAATTTTGTCACATTGGTGATTAGTTTCCAATGTAAGTTTGGTAGGGGGGAGGTCACGGTGAGAATCAGACATAGCATGTGCTATAAAACTTTTTAAAATTAGCATAATCTACAAATTGGCTATTCTGGCAAACAATATTCTGAGCGATGCAAAGTTACCATTTACAGCATAGATGGGTTAGTAGTTTTCAGTGTTGGAATGTAGTGAAATTGATAGAATATAGGTATCCTGAGATTGGTGTCTTATCTCTAAAGGCAGTGTTTTTCAATGGTATGTTAGCTAAGAGATGGTTACTGGTTCATGCCCTGCCTTACCACACTGTAACTTTGCCTAAATTTATTCTGAGGAAATAGCTATGTAGGGTTTTACCAAGTTTTTTTTCCCCTTTTGTTTTCAAATATGTGAAACATACATATTTTTTTTTTTCATGGAAAGAGTGAGGGAAAGGATTTAATTTTGGAGAATTAAGCTGGTTTCTTGAGTAAACAATTGTTTTTGTTGTTGTTGTTGTTGTTGTTTTAAGAAAATGGCCACAGAAGACTGTTTTGAGGGGATAGGAGGTATCATGGCTTGCTTTTGTTGATTTTTCAAGTTTATTTTGTAGTTCATATTGATGGATAAGAAAATTTGTTTTAAATAGTCCTGGTGTTTCAAGAATCCTGTTCTCTCTGTCAATTGTTAAGATTAATAGAAATGTTGGTAAATAATTTTTTTCTTTGAATAATTACTTAAATTTTGATTTGTTGCTAATGAAGAGGATAATTGAAGCAAGAATGCATATGTGGACTCTAGGAATGTTAAATTCTGTGTGTGTGTGTTCGTTCTAAACGAGATTTTCCAAAAATAAATTATTGACCTTTTGTAGAATGATATTAAGCCAGAGGTAGCAGGTTGTTGTTGAGTAGTTTTTGAGAGAGAAACTGATTGCCTGATTTGTATTAACATTTTTTTCCCTCATAGTTTGGTAATCATTTATTCCCTGATTAAAGTGTATCACACAGTGTTTAGTAACATAATCCATTCTGATTCGAGCTTTATTATCTCAGTCTCATTTGAATGCTAGTCTAATATTTTCAGAGAAAGTTCCTTTATTATCAACCATCCCTGTAATTGAAGCCAACTATCATTTTTAATGTTTCTAAGATTTGTTTTTCTATAAAAACAAAAAATGTAAAAAAATGTTAATCAATGTGATTTCTCATGATTGTCTTAGACTATTACATATAAAATTCCAATATTAGTGGATTATGTTTGATGTAAAATGTACCTATTGCCCTATTTACAATTTCTCTTTTACCCCAAATTACTTCAGCAACATTCTTTCCTTATAGTACTTTTGCATATTTTGGCTTCCTGTGAAGACTTGTTTTTCTTTTTGTTTTTGTTTTTGTATCTTGGAATCTGCAGAGGATTGATTATAGGATACCCTTCTCCCCTAGGGTACCAACATTTGAGAATGCTCAAGTACCTTGTATAAGACAAGAAAAAAAGTCTATACATGTTCATATAAATGCAACCATCCTGGGCTTAATTACATAGTATATATCAGCAGCTTTATTGCCACATATTTTTATTATCATTGTTATTTTGGTATGGGAATTGAACCCATGTGCACTTAACTATGGAGCTACATCCCCAGCCCTTTTTATCTTTTTATTTTGAATTTTAATATTTATTTTTTAGTTTTCGGCGGACACAACATCTTTGTATTTGGTGCTGAGGATCGAACCTGGGCCACACTCATGCTAGGCGAGTGTGCTACCACTTGAGCCACATCCCCAGCCCCAGTATCTTTTTATTTTGAGACAGGGTCTCACTAAGTTGCTTGGGACCCCACTAAGTTGCTGAGGCTGGCCTTAAACTTGTGATCCTCCTGCCTCAGCTCCTGAGCTGCTGGGATTACAGGCATGTGCCGCTACAACCAGCTCATTGATACGCTTTTAATTGGTACAAAAGGAGGTTTTGTTTTTTATTTTTTAGGTTTTATTTTTTATTGGTTCATTTTAATATTAGTAGTGAGATTTATTGTGCCATATTTATACATGCACATTACATCATTTGATCAGTCTTATTCCCCGTTCTTTCTCTTTCCCTCCTCCTAACCCACTTGCTGTACTCTGTTGATCTCCCTTCTATTGTTATCATTATTGTTTTAATTAGTACATTATAATCTCACACACACACACACACACACACGAGATTCATTGCAGTATATTTGTACATGAACATAACACAATTTGTTAAATTTTATTCCCTAGTACTTCCTTATACTTTCCCCTTCTCCCTGAATCTTGATTTTCTTCCTCTACTCTATTGGTCAAGGAATTATTTGATTTTGAAACAACACTTTTAATTGGAAAGAAATAGTTGACTTTTGCAATTACATGAAAGATTATACCGGGTGAGTTCCATGGAGTTAACATCAAAATTATATATGTAAAATTATTAAATTTTCAGAAGTCTTAAATATAAGGGGAAATTAGAACAACATTTGAGACAAGGATTTGTTAATATTTATTTAAGCCTTTCACAAATATAGTGACTCTTCATTTAGAACTATGAACATGTATCATTTCTAACTTGGTTCATTTGGGAAATCATCCTGGTTGTTTTTGTTGTTCGTTTGTTTGGTTTTTAAATTTTTTTGTTTTTGGTACTGGGGATTGAACTCAGGGGTACTCAACCACTGAGCCACTTCCCCAGCCCTTTTTTTATTTTATTTAGAGACAGGGTCTCTCACTGAGTTGTTTAGCTCCTCACTGTTACTTAGGCTGGCTTTCAACTTGTGATTCTCCTGGCTCAGACTTTGGTCTTTTTTTTTTTTAAGTCTAGATTTTTTTTTCTTATTTTTTAAAATGACAACAGAATGCATTATAATTCTTATTAACACATATACAGCACAATTTTTCATATCTCTGGTTGTATATAAAGTATGTTGACACCAATTCATGTCTTTATACATGTACTTTGGATAATGATGTCTATCACATTCAACCATCCTTGCTAATCCCCTGTCCCCTCCTTTTCTCTCCCACTACTCTGCCCTATCTAGAGTTCCTCTATTTCTCCCATGCTCCCCCTCCCTACCCCACTATGAATTGGCCTCCTTATATCAGAGAAAACATTTGACATTTGTTTTTTTGGGACTGGCTAACTTCACTTAGCATTATCTTCTCCAACGCCATCCATTTACCTGCAAATGCCATGATTTTATTCTCTTTTATTGCTGAATAAAATTCCATTCTGTATATATGCCACATTTTTTTTATCCATTCATCTACTGAAGGGCATCTATATTGGCTCCACATTTTATTGTGAATTGTGCTGCTATAAACATCGATGTGGCTGTGTCCCTGTAGTATGCTGATTTTAAGTCCTTTGAGTATAGACCGAAGAGAGGGATAGCTGGGTCATATGGTGGTTTTATTCCAAGATTTCCAAGGAATCTCCATACTGCTTTCCATAATGGCTGTACCAATTTGCCGTCCCACCAACAACATATGAGTGTACCTTTTCCCCCCCTTCATCCTCGCCAACACTTATTGTTGTTTATCTTCTTAATAGCTGTCATTCTGACTGGTGTAAGATGATATCTTAGAGTAGTTTTGATTTGCATTTCTCTAATTGCTAGAGATGATGAACATTTTTTCATATATTTGTTGATTAATTGTGTATCCTCTTCTGAGAAGTATCTGTTCAGGTCCCTGGCCCATTTATTGATTGGGTTATTTGTTTTTTTGGTGCTTAGTTTTTTGAATTCTTTATATACCCTAGAGATTAGTGATCTGTCTGATGTGTGAGGGGTAAAAATTTGCTAGATTTTTTTTTAATTTTTTTTTTTTGTTGTTGTTGAACATTTTTGTAAATCTAGGCTCAACAATTCACAAGGAAGTAAATTACAGGTTTTTTTCCAGCCCCAACATTTTTAGGTTATGAGCAATTTCAGTAAATCCAGCAATAAGCTCCTTATTATCTGTTATCAGTTCAGAACAAGTAGGTACCATGGCAATGTCCAGTTCCTCACTTTCTTTTGAGAAATTTCTAGGAGTTTGAGAATGAACATTTATGATATAGGTATCTGAACTACATCTGTAGTTGTAGATGGACAGAATGCCTTTATTTTGTTTATTTTTATGTGGTGCTAAGGATCAAACCCAGTGCCTCACATGCGATGCAAGTGCTCTGCCACTGAGCGACAGCCCCAGCCCTATATAGTGTGCCTTTTAATCCTTATAAGAGCTCATTAAGCTAGGTATTATTAGCAACATTTTACAAATAAGACTACCAAGTCAAGAGGCAATTTGGCTTGCTTATAGTGTAGAAAAAAGGAAGTCTTTCCTTTCTGTTTTTAGGTTTGTGGGTGAGACCCATATAACAAAAGACAGGTTAGCAAGAGAAAAGCATACAAATTTGTTTAATATAAGTTTTATATGAAATGAGAGCCTTTATAGAGAAATGATGACCCAAGATGCTAGTAAACCTGTATATTTTTTATGCTGGATATGATGAAAAATCAGTCATGAAAAAGTATGATTGGATGAAGGGGATATGTCCTAATGATTATAAACTGGGTCTGTTTAATTCTTCTCTATGCCTTGGAGATAGGATATTTCTTTCCTCCAGGTACAGGAAGTGTACCTATCAAATGAGGGTCTTAAGGAAAAGTCAGAAAAATTATTCCTAAGTTTTATGACATGTTTCAGGGGAGAAGGTAAGAGTGACCTTCTTCTGTTTTCTAAAATGTCAAGGTGCTATATTTGGGGGATAGTGTGTCCTGAACCCCACCAGCAACTAGCAGCTGACTTGTTAAAATGCGTAGCTGGAATTAAACTCAGTTCAGTTTCCATTTTTCATGCTGCTTCCAGCTTATAGAGGTACAAAAATTGTCTCAAATGAGATATGAATGATAAAAGCCCATAAATAAAAAGGACCAGTCTTCATTTTTTTCCAAAAACAAAAATCCTGCCTAGAATAAAAATGGTCTTTTTCTTGAAATTGAATGTAATCTTCATTTTTAGAATATGGATAGTTTTATGAAGTTTTTCTTTTGCTTGGTTTTTAAAAATAATCTTCAGGAAATAGAATCTCTAGTTTACTATATAAATACTTTTTTTGAGATGTTGTTAGGAATTCTGAAATTAAATTGTGTAGGGAGATGGGATTGAAAAATATATTTTAGACCTGACTACTCCTTTTGGATTTTTGCTTTCCCCAACTCTCTAGGCCATATCATTAGCCATTGGGGATGAAATCCAATTATCTCAAACCCAAGTACATTTTGTTGCCTCCAGAGTGTGGGAGAGATATCAGAATAAAGCTATTAAGAGTACCAGGGAAGAAATTAAAAGAAAATAACTCTGGGTGTTGGCAAACCAGCAGAGTTATCCTGGTGCTAGGAGAAGCATCTCAGGACTTCTGATTGCTACCCTCTGATAAGTACATAGAACACACACTCTTATCTTGTTTTATTGTTATTGGAATGGACTCAATTCACTTGACATTTAAATGAACATTTTTGCATGATGTGTTTACTTGGACTATAGTCCAGGGAGCTTATCATGTTTCTGTCAGCAATTGTATATCCTCACCTAACTACTGGCATTAGAGGCATTTAGAGGAGTGAGAAAAACAATCTAAAGTAAGAAGTATTATGCAATATTGGTTTGTCACTATAGACATCTTAAGTCAGAACACTTTCCTCTTTCTCTCTTTAGTGGTAAAATACATATAACATAAAATTTATTACTTTAAGCCATTCTCTTTTTTAAAATATTTTTTGGTTGCAGTTGGACACAATACCTTTATTTTATTTATTTACTTTTAGGTGGTGCTGAGGATCAAACCCAGCGCCTCACATGTGCTAGGCAAGTGCTCTACCACGGAGCCACAACCCCAGCCCCTAAACCATTCTTTTTTTTTTTTTTTTTAAATCTTAGCCATTTTATTTATTTATTTATTTATTTTTATTTATTTTGTTTTTAGTTTTCGGCGGTCACAATATCTTTGTATGTGGTGCCAAGGATCGAACCCGGGCCGCACGCATGTCAGGCGAGCGCACTACCGCTTGAGCAACATCCCCAGCCCCAACCATTCTTAATTATACGATTCAGTGGCATTAATAACATCCACAATGTTATGCAGTGCTCACTAGTGTCCATTTCCAGAATATCATCCCAGGCTGAACCACTTTACCCATTCATTAAGCATTAACTTCCCATTCCTTCCTCTCTCCCCAGCCTCTACTCTGCTTTCAGTTTCTGTGAATTTGCCTATTGTAGATGTTTCATAAAAGTAGAATCATAAGTATTTATTTTTGTTTCTAGCTTATTTTTCTCAGTATGTTTTTAAGGCTAGAGCATATTGTAGCTTGAATCAGAATTTCATTCCTTTTTTAAAAGGCTGAATAACTATTCTATTTGTTGTATATACTACTTTTTGTTTACCCATGCTTCTAATATTGGACATTTGGATTATTTCTAAATGCTCTGAAAATGGATTTATAAGTATCTGTTGAATTCTTGCTCTCAGTTCTTCTAGGTATATACCCAGGAATGGAATTGCTGGATCATGTAGTAATTCTTTTTTAAATTTTTGAAAACCACCAAATTGTTTTGCACAGTGGCTATAACATTTTACATTTTCACCAGCAGTGCATGAGGGTTCTAATTTCTCCACATCCTTGGCAACACTTGTTATTTTCTATTCCTTTTTTTTTGGTCATTTTGATGATGGGTATAAAATGGTATCTGTTGTGATTTTGATGTTTCCCTATGTCAGTCTTTTCATGTGCTTGTTGATCATTTGTACATCTTGTACATTTGGAGAAATGTAAAAAAAAAAATTTTTTTTAAGTTTTTTGGAATTTTATGTACAAAGAGCTAGCATGTTCTCTTTTATTGGGTAGCTGTCTTGGGCAGTGCATTCAAGGAAGGTCACTTAGTCCAACTTTTTTTTTTGGTGGGAGGAGTACTGGTTATTGAATTCAGGGGCACTCAACCACTGAGCCACATCTCTAGCCTCTTCTTGTATTTTATTTAGGGACAGAGTCTCACTGAGTTGCTTAGTGCCTTGCTTTTGCTGAGGCTGGCTTTGAACTGGCGATCTTCCTGCCTTAGCCTCCCCAGCCGCTGAGATTACAGGCTTGTATTTCCTTCTCCCCCTACGGGCTCACTTAGTCCAACATAATGAAGCCTATATCCTTCCTGTGCTGACAGAAACACTGCTGGCCCATGTTGAGGCCATATTTCTGGATCAGACCCCTGGATCAGACTTCTGGTTTGAGCATAGGCTATTTGGGAGACGGAGGGAGGAAATTCAAGTTCAAAGCCAGATTGAGCAATTTAGTGAAACTCTGTCTCAAAATAAAATGTAAAAAGAGCTGGGAATGTAGTTCAGTGGTAGAGTACTTGCCTAACATGTTCAAGGCCCCGGGATTCCAATCCTTAGTACCATAAACAAACAAAAATTCTGGATATTAATCCCTTATATATGATTTGGAAATGTTTGTCATTCTGTGGGTTGTCTTTTCACTCCATCTTTATAAAAAATAAATCCACCATATGTACAAGAAGTGCACTTCTTAATAAATAATGAAACTAGTTGCAATGTAAAGTTTTATGTTTGTGCTTCAACATTTCATTTTAAAGAAAGAATAGGGTGCCAGGCATGGTGGTACATCCCTGTAATCCCAGAGACTCAGAATACTGAGGCAAGAGAATCTTAATTTGTAGGCCAGCCTCAGCAATTTAGTGGAAAAAAAAAACAGAATAAATAGTGATATGTTAAATTAATATGGAATATTAACTAAATTGAACCTACTATGGATAGCGTGTAAATTGATTATATCTATTTAAAGTTCTTTGACAAAAATTTTTAAAGGAATTTATTTGTTGAAAAGTTTGGTACAAACCAAGGAAGATAACTTTTCCAACAAAATGACCAGAGAAATTCTTGTCCTAAGTCATAGAACTTTTTTTATCTTTAAAAAAAAAAAGTATTCAGGGGCTGGGGTTGTGGCTCAGCGGTAGATCGCTCACCTAGTATGTGCGAGGCCCTGGGTTTGATCCTCAGCAACACATAAAAATAAATAAATAAATATTTTTTTTAAAAAAAGTATTCAAGTTATCTTTCCCACGACTTGGAAAATATAGAATTTGCATATTTTCCCATAGGCCTCCAAACAAATTGTCCATATGCAAGAAGTTTGCATGTAAGGGATGAAAATTCTTTGTATGATTTGAAATAAACACCCTTGACTATTATTTTAAGATTATACACTTATATTCCATTAACATTACTTTTAGGCACTCCTATCATGTATTTAAGCCTGTACTTACTATTCAAGCTTTGATTTCCTTTATGTCAAGTCTATATCCCAGTTAAGGCTTTCATTAGTATTAAATTAATCTCTCTGAATTGCAATAATATGTGGTTTGTTTCTAGATCATTAGGAAATTAAAAAGATTGCTTAATAAAACCCAATTCCATCTTCTCTGTTACATGGTAAGTGATAGAAATAATCAGTTACTAGTGTTTATTACTAGTGTTTGTGATTTTTATTTTCTATCACCAATCACAAAGCATTCAGATGTAAGCCAGATGTGTGTGTGTGTGTGTGTGTGTGTGTGTGTGTGTGTGTGACTAAATGTCTTATGTTAGTTGCATTTAATAAGAGGAACCTTTTTTCTTCTTAGTGTCATGGTCTATTTTTAGTATTGCTAAACTTGTTTTCAAAATTGTTCTAAAATAATAACTACCTTCAATTCATTATATCTTTTCTGCTTTCACGTTCTCTGAATATTTTGCTTTATGTGTCCAACTGAGGAAAGGACATATGACAATGGAATCAAGCTCTGTTGCAAAAATTTAGGTTAAACCTTATGGATAAAACCTGCTAGGTCTGGGAACACTTCTAAAATCATAAGGACCTTGTGATTCCATCACTCAGAACATTTTTTAGGTGTTTTTTTTTTTTATAATTTTTTTGTGGATGAGAAATAATTTATTTTTTATTTTAGAACTTATCCTTTTAAGTACTTTCTTTTTTTTTTAAAAAAATATTTATTTATTTATTTTTTAGTTTTCGGCAGACACAACATCTTTGTTTGTATGTGGTGCTGAGGATCGAACCCGGGCCGCACGCATGCCAGGCGAGCGCGCTACCGCTTGAGCCACATCCCCGCCCCATTTTTTAGGTTTTGATGGTCATGTGAAAGAACCAGGTCCCTATTTTACAATATTCTTGACATTGTAGGGGGCCATATCAAGTGACTGCATCAAGGTTTTTATTTTTCCTAAGTTTATTTTTTTTAATCCCCCCTGCCCCTCAATCCTTCCTTGGGATGAATAGAACAACATTACCTAGGACACTTTGTGAATTTATTTCCACTTACATTTCTAGTTCATTAAGTATCTAAGTTCTGTTTCATTCTTTAAGATTTTGAAGAAAATAGTCAGAACATTTCAGTCAAGAGCTAGATGGGGTTGTGGCTCAGTGGTAGAACACTTACCTAGCATGTGTGAGGCACTGGGTTCGATTCTCAGCACTGCATATAAATAAATGAATAAAATAAAGATCCATGAACATCTTTTAAAAAATTTAGATAACTTATGTGGAAGTATCTGACCTAAAATATATGTTAGGTTGGCCGATGGACCCAACTCAGACCATAGGATATAAAAGAATATATGTTTGTTTACTTAATTGGGTCATTATTTTAAAATTGGAGATTATAGGTTAAAAAAAAGAAAACTAGCTTGGCTCTTTTCATACAGTTGGCAATATTTGGCTGTCATTCTCACAGTTCCCTGTTCCCTCAGCTACAGTTGAGTAGCTACTTCTTTCTTCAGGTAAAATGTGCATCCTTACTTAGCCCATTTCACACAGCAGTTCATTTGGTTGACTCTGATGCAGTTTGGAACATGTTAGATGAATCTGAATCTCAGAAAGTTTATTAGGTAAATTTTATAGTACCTTGAGATACTGGTCATTAAAACGAGTTATTAGCCTGAATAAATCTTACAGGTTTTAAGGACTGATTTCCTAGACTGAGTTAATTGGCCCCTTTTCCTTCTCTCTATATCTTCTTAGTTATGTTACTGATCTTCTAAAACTTATAAATATGTAATTGTATATCCCTGTAATACAACATGAGCTGTATGTTTCTTCAGGCTAAGGACCATGAGCTATTTTGTTTCTTGTTAAAAGTAGCTAGTACCTGGTACACAGATGTTTGTTATGTATACAAATGTTTGTTAAATTCCTCTAACTTTAGAATTGGCATTTGAGTGCCATAATTGGTTTTATTTTTGAAAAAAAAAAGTATTAGCTATGTTTATTCTTTTATTACAAGCAACCTTGTTTAAACAGGATTTTTTTTAAAAGCAATTATCTCAAAAATTTTTACTTTTTCAGTCTTAAATTGAAAACTACTGAAAATGCAAGGCCTAATAAGTACAGATTCTTAGAGGAGAAATTTTCGAGCTAGGTAATTTTTTCCTTTTATTAAAATAAACATTCTAATAATATTCTTATTATTTTTAAACAAATTTTTTAGCTACCATTTAATTTTGTCTTTGTAAGAACTGAAATATTGGCAGTCTCTCAAACTCCGCTTACTCATTTACGTATCTAATCATTTAGGAACTTTTTTTTTTAATCTTTTTTATAGTTGTAGATGGGCAGCATGCCTTTATTTTTTCATGTGGTACTGAGGATCAAACCCAGTGCCTCACACATGCTAGGCAAGTGTTCTGCCACTGAGCTACAGCCCCAGCCCTTGGGAACTTATTTTACATTACTGAAAGTGTTATATGGTATATAGGTTTTTTATTTTAAATAAAATAAATAAAATTGAGATAATCTTAAACTTTAATAAATCTTTTTTAGATCATTTGTGATCTTTTGCCTTTCTCTGTTTTTGTTTTAAGGATTTTCACATGGTTTTGAAAAATGGAAAAAGTTCTCTGGTGCCTGTTTATATGATAATTGGAAAGATTTTATTTAACATTTTCTCAGTGGAAAAAATGTGTTTTATTACCTTTTCTAGTTATAATAGCAGAGAACCAACATTGTATATCCTAATTACCTAGAAAGTGCTGATAATTTTTAGACTTAAATCATGAAAGCATATGACTGTGGGTAGTTAGATTGGGATTTGTTTTATAAAGGGACTATTAATTGTGGTTTCTTCCAGTTGTAGTGTTTTCAGAACTTTTAGGCATTACATTTGACCATTTCTACCTTTCTATTGAATAACCCCTCACACACCTCCCAGGAGTTGGAGGAGTCCAACCACATGTTTTCAAAATGTAAATGTCTCTGGGGAAAATGACTCCCTGTAAGGGTATCTTTAAAGTTTCAATATATTTAAAATTTTTTTTTTAAATTGTTAGTAGACCTTTTTATTTATTTATATGTGATGCTGAGAATTGAACCCAATGAATGCCTCACATATGCTAGGCAAGCATTCTACCACTGAGCTACAACTCTAGCCCCTAAAGTATCAATATATTTAAAGGATTATGTATGTATCTTTAGCTCAGTATTTTTACTAGACTAGGTAATTTCCTGGACCCTTATAAAGATTATTGTAATAACATTTACTGAGGACAAATATCCACTGACAGAATAAAAAAACCTTTTCCCCTTCTTCCATTCCACGTCTAGACATCTGCAGCATGCAGTTGGTTCTAGTCCATATCAAGATGACGGATTTAGGTGTTAGAAGGTAGAGAAGTTGGTATAGGTAGACTCAACTTAAATGGATACTTGAAAGCAAGATGTACTGCTTTGGTTTGTTTTTGTATCCTTAATTTAATCTCTCTCTAGACATTGTTCAATTTTAAACACCATTTACCAGCTGCATTTGTTTTCTATTCTACTAACCTGAAATGTGCTAGAGAAAATAATCTAAGACAAATGGATTTATTTTTCTGTTTTCTTTTGGCTTAATATGTCAGGATCAGAATTGGCTTGTATTTCCAGACTCAGGGTGCCAGAAAAAGAAATAATACACAATGCTTAGGCTTATCTTCAAAACTCTCATTGGCAAATTAGCTTAATTTTAGTGATGATCAGAGGCTTCTAAATTGGAGGTCAGTGGTAACTCCAATAAATACCAATTTCCAAATGGTGTCTCTCTGTTCCAGCCCATCACAACAGTTTTAAAACCAGCTTTTGTTTTTGTTTTTGTTTTGTTTTGTTGCTTTGTTTTGTTTTTTTTAACAGGAGAGCCAGTGTAACTCCTTCAAGACTGGAGTGACACACACTGCATCTGCATCTGCCTCATGTGAGTTCTCATTTTGGCAGCAGCACTCTGCTAGGCTGGAACCTCTGTAGAGGTTTGCCCATTATTTTTCTGAAATCTATAAATTACTACACAGTATATCTTGGTGGCAAAGGTAAAAAATGCATGAGAATTCCAAATTTCCCCGAAGGAAGTTTCTGCTCATTCTGTAGATTCTTTTTTGTGTGAGCTGCATCTACTCAGAACAAAGCCTACAACTTTCATCCCCACAACACAGTTATTTTTGAAGAGCTGTTTTTTGTTTTTGTTTTTTTCTCCCTTGCAGATTATGGAGTAAAGAGTATCTTTAAATGCTCTCAGTAGCTTCAACTTTCAAAGCTTTGGTTGTTCTCTTTATAGTCTAGTTACGTAACCTGAGAACACTCTGTGCTGTCCTAGTGGCTGAAGCAGTCCTCTTTTTTGGACTCTGGCCCTTAAAACAATTTCTTTCTTTGTCTTTGGATATTGAGTAAGTTGGGGGTAGCCCCGAAGACCATCTTAGAGAATAAATAAGCAGTTAATGTGCAAGGTTATACTTACCCTGAAGTTTCAGGGTAGGTTTTGGAACCACAGAAGGTTAACTTTAAGAGTTGAACTTAAAACTCTGCATCATTTACTTGCCACCGTTTTGTAAGAAATTGAAATTAGAGCCTTTGTACAAACTGTAGAGAGGCATAGAGCTCCACAGTCTGAGGTGATAGATACAGTTGCCTGCAAATGGAGACTGGCTTTGAAGGGTCTGGTTAATCAGAAAAAGAGTTCTGCTTTTTAATCTTTACTTTTTTAAGGAATGGTGGTACTCTTTAAGCTTCAGGAATTTTTATCAACAGATCAGAAGAAAAAAATATTTACTCCCAAGGGAAAACAGAATAGAACATAAATTCATGCCCTGAAAAGCTTCAGTTCTACTTCTAAAGTAGGGGTTGTATTTTGTACAGCTATCAGATGATTTAATAACCCAGAGTTTGTATTACTGAATTGGTTATCCAGTAAGCTTATGAGAAAATATCTGAACTTTTGTGGGTCTTACAGCTTAATAAAAAAGATGATGTTATGAAAATGGAACTTGGACTTTAAGAGATTGATTCCCACCTGAAACTAGATCACTTTATTTTGGACCAGTTGAAAGAAATTGAAGTAGCATATTTCAGCATCCAAGCTTAAAGTTTGATGGTTATGAAATGTATAAATTCATAGCAGTGGTTGTATTCCCCACCAGAGAGAGTTTGGGATGAAACTCAGAAATCTAAATTCTGATTTGAGTGCTATTTGTACTTGGTAGTGTAACTTCAGGTTAGCATATAGGGAAAATATATCCTGTTTCTGGGAAGTACCCTGAACTCATTGAAGGAAAGGAAATTTTGAAAGCACTTATTTCTAGGTTGAACTTCTAGAAAGTCACCTCAGTTGAACACTTGGATATTCTGCCTTGTGAATAAATGCAGTGTGGCAAATAAATATATAGTGTTTTATTTTCTTATACACTAGAAAAATGGGGAATTGAGATTTTTTCCCCTGTATTTTTTCTCACTAAAAAATTCTCAGTAAATTAATTTGAACTCTTCAGTCCAAATTGTCTCATATACATAGTTTACAATCCCAGATTACTCCATCACTCCATAATGACTAACTAGGGAAAATTGGTGATTTAGAGGTGAGCTTGTATGAGGGTGGTTATGATTTATTTTTCATTCTCCATTCTTAATACCACAAATTATCCTCCTGAAAAACTAATAGAAAACATTTTGTACCAATTAATGTTGGTAGGTTACCCAAATTATTTATCTGTACAGGAATTTTATGTCATTAAGTATTGTTTGAAATAACTGAGGCTTTGGTTAGGAAGAAGCAATTTTTGTTTTATGGTAATTTTGTTAAGTGGGGACAACTGGCAATCGGTGGGAGACATGGCAGGGAAAGCCAGGTGAGAAATGTTAGTTTATATTTTCAGCCTAACTCAAATTTACGTCATTGGGTAGCAGGCCTTACTGGGTCATCAGCTTTTACTCTGTTAACATTTTTGTACATGTAGCACTTCCTTTACTGCAGTGTGTGTCCTACAGATTCAGGAATTCCACACATGAGATTTTAAGGTGTGTGTATGTGTGTGTATGTTTGTGTTGGGAGGGAGGGTGGAATGGGGTATAAAGCAGGAGTTGAGGGGGAAATAAATACAACCAGCTTTGAAAATGTTATCTAGAGTTATTAGCATTGGATTACTATTACCCCCAAAACAACAAAAGGAAAAAATATGACTTCTTTTGGTGTTGTTCTGATGAGATGAAATGCAAGGATCTCTAGAAGCACCTTAGAATTTTTCTTTTAATCTGACAATGTTTATTAAAGGATTTTAAAAGACCAGCTTGCTTTTTTTAAAATTTCAATTTAAAAAACAGATAACTACATCAATATGTTACAAGTTTTAAAGGTACAGAGCATACATGGAGCTCTCCTTCCTTACCTTGTAACATTGCCATTCACTTCCCTTTTTTGGAGACAAGTAGCATTACCAGCTTCTTATATAGTTCTGAAAATATTCTAAAGATTACTTTTAGAAAGGGAAAGTTGAACTGTACTCACTAAAATATTAACACTAGTTTGAACAGGCAAACTAATTGCAATGAAAAATCAGTTTGATCCACATCATGTACAACCACAAGAATGGGATCCTAATTGGAATGTGTTGCTCTCCATGTATGTATAATATGTCAAAATACACCCTACTATCATGTATATCTAAAAGTATCAAATAAAAAAAATCAGTTTGAGCTATAGGCTAAGCAGATATTAATAATAGATGGAAGAACTATAATAATTGCTGCATTATTGTGAGACTGCAAAAATAGGGTGGATAGGGTGGATAATTGTTTAATTGCCATATTTGGCATTAAACAAATTAAGCAGGTCTTTATTTTATTTTCAGTGCGGCTTACCTATTCCTAGAAACTGATGGAATATTAGTAACCTAAATATTTCATTTGGGAGAAGCCTATTTAAAGGAGCAACATTTTCTTTATGGTGAACTACAGTGATAATTCTAAAAAGTTTTTTCATTGTGGAAAATTTCAGACATATACAGTAGTAGAGAGAAATCTCTATAATCTGAAATCCGTGCTTTTTTAGCAGATAAAGAGAAATATATATATATATATATATATTTTTTTTTACACATACTTGCATGTATCTACCCTGCCATAATCATGTCTAATAAAAGAAGTCATGATTCTTTAATATCTAATTCCCAGTTCATATGTTGTCTCAGGCATGTCTTTTTCTGGTTGGTTTGTACTAATTCTTTATAAAATGCAATTTTGAAGCCTGTAACATTGTTAGAGCTGACAAAACACAAGTTAATCTGACAAGTAGAACAGATATATTGATTAAAGGAGTATAAAGCAAATATTAAACCAAATAGGAATTTAATAAATAAACTTAAAAAAAGCTCATTTTGAAGATTCCTACATCAATTATGAACATCACTGAAGCCTTTGACAAACCCAGACTTCTCTTATCTACTTTTCTGTTTACTTATTTTCTTACAGTTAATATCACAGCTATATTCTTTTTGCCTTCAGATTGTGAGAGTGAAAGAGTAGATAAAAGAAAAAAAATGTTTAGGTTTTCTGAGAATGAAGGAACTATTTTGAAATGTTTGATACTTCTTTTAACTGCTGCTCCTGATATAATATGAATGATTTCTACAGATTAATAATTGAATTCTCTTAATTAATGGGGGCTGTGCAGAACATAGAATTTGAGGGGGAAAAAACGAAATGGCAGACTGAGGAGGAAGGAAGAATTAGGAAAGAGTAGAAACACACTTGTTTGCCTTCTTTTAAAGGGCTGTTCTTTATGCTGACTAATAAGAACCTCCTCTTTGTGCAGTATACAAGTCCCCGGAGTATGAATCCCTTGGCTTTGAGCTTACTGTGGAGAGATTAGTTTCTATTGGCTACCCCCAGGAGCTGCTCAGCTTTGCTTATGATTCTACATTCCCTACCAGGTAATTTTTCAAGATATTTTTATCTTAAGACCACTTCCTCTATCCCTCAAATTAGTAATTCCAAATTTATCCCTGACTCAAAGAATACATCACATAATACCTTGTTGTTTGGGGTTGGTATTAATTCTAGAATTACCACAAACCTTTCATATATACTATATCTTCTGTGTTCTTGAATTGAACTCGGTTTATTGCTGTTGAAGATGACCTACTTAGGGATGTGAGAAAGCACCTGATGGTGCTTGGCGCAGTGGTGCATGTCTGTAATTCCAGTGATGTGGGAAGCAGAAGCAGGAGACTTAGAAGATCGAGGCCAGCTTCAGTAACTTAGTGAGAGTTGGTCTCAAAAAATAAAAAACACTGTGAATGTAATTCCGTGGTAAACCGCCCAGGTTCAATCTCTAGTACCAAAACCAATATCCTGATGGGCAGCATCACAGATGGTCCTATCTGTCCTACCTTTGGCTTTTAGAGAGCAGTTATGTGTTTTACTAATACAATTACTGGATACTTAGAGCCACCTTAGACAGTTTGCATTTCTGGATTTGATAGGGAAGATTTAGGGTTAAACTGGGTGTTGTAAGGCATGCCCATAATCTCAGTGATTTGGGAGGCTAAGGCAGCAGAATTGCAAGTTTGAGGCCTGCCTGAGCAATTTAGCAAAACCACATTTTCAAATAAAATATAGAAAAAAAGGGCTGGGGATGTAGCTTAGGTGTAGAGTGCTTGGCTAGTATGTTTAATGCTCCAGGATCAATCCCCAGTACTCTCAGTACTGCCCCCTTCCCCCCAAAATTAAAATTACAGAAGATGATATTGCCAGGTGTGGTAGTACACACCTATAATTTCAGTGGCTCCAGAGACTGAGGCAGGAGGATCACAGGTTCAAAGCCAGCTCAGCAACTAAGTGAGACGCTGTCTCAAAATAAAAACTGAAAAGGGCTTGGGAGGTATTCAGTGATTAAATTCCCAGTATGCACCCCTCAAAAAAGAAAGATGATATTTATTTGAAATACCATGATATATATATCTCACAGTGTCAAAAAGAGAAATATCGGGGCTGGAGTTGTGGCTCAGTGGCAGAGCACTCGCCTAGCATGTGGGAGATCTTCAGCACCACATAAAAATAAATAAATAAAATAAAGCTATTGTGTCCAACTACGATTAAAAAATAATTTTTTTTTAAAGAGAGAAATATAGGGCAGCTCACTTATCCCAGGAAATGGAAAGACTATTTTAGAATGATATCAGTTGTATTGATAGAAATTATAGTTTATACTGTTTGATTAAGCCCTTATTCATAATAGAAAACATTTATGATTACTTATCTGGAATAAATATTTGTAATTGCTCTGGGATTTATTTTAAAGATTTTATTTACATACTTTAGCCTCTAAGGTTATATTGTTTTAGAATACACCTAAGTCGATACAAAGCTTGAGTTAGAGGAGGTTGGCTTGTGGTGATTGAGTAGTACTATATAAAACTATTGCACATATTACTTTGCATTATCAATGATGCCATTATTTTCACACAGAGGACTTGTCTTTGACACATTATATGGAAATCTTTTGAAAGTCGATGCCTATGGAAACCTCTTGGTCTGTGCACATGGATTTAACTTCATAAGAGGGTAAGTACAAAGAATGTTCAGTCTCTTTCTAGAGTTTGTTTTTTCTATAGTCAAACAATATGAAAATGACATTGTCTTTCCAGATGAGATGTACTTTCCTATTTATTTTAAAGAATTATTCCTGGACTGGGGATGTAGCTCAATGATAAAGCACTTTTGCCTACCATGTGTGAGACCTTTGAACTTGTGGAGGATCACAAGTTCAAAGCCAGCCTCAGCAACTTAGCTAGGCTCTCAGCAATTTAGCCAGACCCTGTCTCAAAATAAAAAATACGAAAAGCAGGGGAATGGGCTGGCGATGTGGCTCAGTGGTTAAACTATAGCAATTTAATAAAGATTTTTAAAAGCTAATACATTGTTTCTTAACGTTCTAATAAATAGCTTCAGATATTCATACGGTTAAAAAAATTTTTTTAAACATAGGGATAAAAATGAATATAAGGAGGATGGAGTTGTGGCTCAGCAGTAGAGGGCTCACTTAGCACATGCGAGACCCTAGGTTCATCCTTAGCACCATATAAAAATAAATAAAACAAAGGTATTGTGTCCAACTACAGCTAAAAAATAAATATTAAAAAAAATGAATACAAGAAAAGCTGGGCATAGTGGCATGTGCCTGTATTTCCATCTACATAGGAGGCTGAGACAGAAGGGTCTTTGAGCTCAAACAAGTTTCAAGGTTAACTCTGTTGATCCAGGTATAGTGGCGCACACCCCAGATTCTGGAAGGCTAAGGAGGATCATAAGTTTGAGGGCAGCCTGGGCCAATTTGCTCAGACCCTGTCTTAAAATAAAAATACAAGGGGGTTGAGGATATAACTCAATGGTGGAGCACTTGCCTGGCATGCATGAAGCCCTGGCTTTAATCCATAGTAGTACTGTAAAAAGAAGAAGGAAAAAAGCTTTACTGGATGCTATATAACTAAAATTCACTTACTTTAAACAAAATATAATTTGCATCTACATTTATTACCCAACTCAAAAAAAAAGAGGGAGTAATAATATATAAAACAAGGATAAACTTTATTTTCATAATCAGGATATTATGTCACTAATTTGAGTTTTCAACCTGGAAAACAGCAGATAAAAACATTTGGTATATACAATTTTTTTAGTGAAACATATCAGTTTTTTCTTTAAAAAAATCACAATATCACAATTTAACAACAGCTATAATTATGACTTTGTGTTTTCTCTATTTACTGCCTGACACAGTATTTACATACTGACACAGTATGACAGAACAGCAACTTCTATTTTTATTTATCTATTTATTTTGGAGTACTAAGGATTGAACCCAGGGCATTGCACATGCAAGGCAAGTACTCTGTCACTGAACTACATCCCCAGACCTTTTCCATTTTATTTTGAGACAGGATCTCCCTAAGTTACACAGACTGGATCCTGTTGTCTTCACAGGTGTGTGCCACTTTACCTGGCTGTTATTCATTCTTGACAGCAGAGTTGTAAATAGAAAGACAATGTCTTTTGGCAAATACCTTTTGTGGTAAGAGGTAGGAGGTAACTGAGTGCCTCTTATCACAAAAGGTACTTGCCAGAAGACATTGTACCAAACTTTTTAAATCTGAAGTCATAGTGATGACCCACTTAGAATTTGACCATCTGATATAATACTCTTCAGGTATTATTGACATTACATATGCTCAGAGATGTCCCATATAATACGTACTGAGAACAGTGTGAAGTAAACATCCACCTTGACCTATCTGGGCAGGCCAGAAAGGTTATATCCACTGTTCTTTCATTGGGGTTTTTCAACATCCACAAATATCAAGAAGCAGGATTTAAACATAAAATGACTACATGTAGTACTAGTAACCTAAGCTCTTTTATTTACAAATGTTGTCGTTTTTATTCAGAATACCAATGAGGATGAACCAGTTTTCAAATGTCTGAAAAGGAATTTTTGTATTAATGGAGGGGTAGATGGAGAAGAAAAGCAGTTCATTAATTTAGCTTTTCAGTCACATTCACTAATTCAAGATTCACAACCACCTGCCTCTCTTCCTCAGTAAAGTTTCCAAGTAGCTCCTCTGGAAACATATTTAATGGTGTTTCAAAAACATGTAATTTATGAGTAAATGCAGAATCATTCAAACAACACACTACAGTTCTTTGAGTCAAAAGGGAGAGTCCTTGGAAAGGAGAAACAAGATGGATAAAATGGGAGAAATGGTTATTGATGGACAGGGCCAAAAGAAGTCAGGGCTTCATCTGGCATCACATGTTTTGCTAATAATTTGGAAATTAATTTTTCAGAAAATTAAGTTATTTTTTAAAAATATATTTTAGTTGTTGATGGATCTTTATTTTATTTGCTTATTTATATGTGTTCTGGGAATTGAACGCAGTGCCTCATACGTACGAAACAAGCGCTCTACCACAGAGCTCCAACTCCAGCCCCCAAAAAGCTGTTATTTTGTGGGTCACAGAAAGTTAGCAGTAATCTGCACTAAATTATTTTCTTCCTACTCTGAGTGCACTGTCCTACTTTTATGGTGTATTATCTCTCCTTGAGTTGATTTTTTAATTTTAAATACATACAAGCATGATTTGATATTTAAACAAAATATAATTTCTAACTGCATATATGTCAATTTGGGTAGTAACTGCCTAATAAATGTTAACTATCTCTATAGAGGAATTGCTCTTTACTGATGGAACAGTGTATTACACTTAAGAAAACAATGTCATCTTACTAAACTTCACTGAGGAATATGTATTGTTATTCCCTTCCTTCTTATTTTTCATTACATAAAATTTGGAAGACTAGAAGATGAGGTATTCTACAAAGTTATTTTTTATTAGGACCTCTTATTTCAGAAGGATGACTAAGAGGAAACTAAGACAGGATGATAATAAGATTTTATATGCCTAACTGGAATTTATGCCATTTGCAGTTAACAAATTGAAGCAGAAATTTACCCAAGTCACTCAGTGTTAACTTTGATTTCTTTTTTTTTTTTTTTAAAGAGAGAGAGACACAGAGAGAGAGAATTTTAATATTTATTTTTTAGTTACCGGCGGACACAACATCTTTGTTTGTATGTGGTGCTCAGGATCGAACCCGGGCCGCATGCATGCCAGGCGAGTGCGCTACTGCTTGAGCCACATCCCCAGCCCCAACTTTGATTTCTTTTATTTAGATTTGTTAATTTTCATATATTCACTGAGAACTATAATTAATTAATTAATTTATCTATCTATCTATTTATTTGGGTGCCAGGGATTGAACTCGGGGTACTTGACCACTGAGCCACATCCCCAGCCCTATTTTGTATTTTATTCAGAGACAGGGTCTCATTTAGTCATTGAGTGCCATGCTTTTGCTGAGGCTGGCTTTGAACTTGCAGTCCTCCTGCCTCAGCCTCCTGGGCCGCTGGGGTTACAGGTGTGTCACACCACATCTGGCTTGAGAATTTTACATCTTCATATTTTAGTCTTTGTCTGTTTTAGCTTTTCTGAAATATTTTTTATTAATATTGTTCCCTTCTTTTTCTTGTATTTCATTTCACTCACAAGCTTCTTGTGCATATTTAACTTAATTTCTCTTTCACTGACTTTCCTCCATGGTTCCAATTTCAGTTTATTAGTTTTCATGATTTCATCTATTACTGGTGTATATATGATTCCATTTATCTTTCAGATTTGACTCTTTGTTTTAAAATCTTGATCTTTGTTTCTGATTGCCTACTATGAATCTTTTTTACTTCAAGCTTAGTATAGCCAAAATAGAACTACTTTTATGTCCACTTCTTATCCAGATTTTTTTTTCTTTCTTTCTTTCTTTCTTTTTTTTTTTTTTTTTTTGTAGTACTGGGGATTAAACCTAGAGCCATCATGTTTTATTAGCAGTTCCAATCACTTCTCAAGAGATACCTAAGCATAATTGTTATTATTTTTGACTCTTAGGTCTCTCATTTACCACACCCATACAGTTGCCTGGTCTTACTCATTTCCTCAGCAGTCTCTCAAAATGCATTTATTCCTTTATTTTCCTCTGATAGCATGCTAGGACAGGCTCTACTTAGTCTCATGACTACTGCATTAACCACCTAACTGATTTTCTGTTACTTTCTATAGTTGGTTTTTGCTGCATAATAAATTATTCCCAAACTTGGTGACTTAAAATAATGACTATTTGGGGGCTAGGGTGGTGGCCCAGTAGTAGAGTGCCTGCCTAGCATGTGTGGGGCACTAGGTTTGATTCTCAGCACTGCATATAAATAAATAAAATAAAGTTTCATTAGCAACTTAAAAAAATAGTGACTATTTTATTTAGCTCAAAATTATGAAAGTCAGCTGTGCAATTCTAGGATTGTTCAGCTGATATCTCTGGGCTGTTTCTTATGTCTGTAGTCAGCTGGTGGATCAGCTGGCAGCTGATCTAGAATAACCTCACTCACATGTCTGGCAACTGGCAGGCTGTTGGCTGTGTTCCTCATTTCTTTATGTATCCTTTTATCTCCTAGTGGACCATTTCACTGTTATTCACATAGTAGTCTCAGGATTCCATGTGCAGCAGGAGAGGGCAAGCCATTGTGCACAGTGTCTTCCAATTTTGCTTAGATCTCATTTGCTGCTATTTACACCTATGTTTAAGGATGAAGAAATAGACTGAAGTTCTAATGGGAAAAACCATAAAGTTGCATTGCAAAGTGTTGGGAAGAATTTTGGGCCATTTATTGCATTTTCTTTCTGCACTTTATTCCAAAACTGATATCAATTTAATCTTCTTAAAATTTAATTCTGATGAGTTGAATCCCTTTGTGTAAAAACTTAAGTAATACTGTCTTATTCCTGAATGAAGTGTAAGAACAGTGGCATAATCTGCCTCAGCCCATCTTTCTGGCTGTTTTTTTTTTTTTTTTTTTTCCTCTGCTTCACTACCTGTACTAAAATTGGACTTGTTTCTCAGCTGGTCCTCTTAGCTTTTAAGGCTTTTAATGCTTAGGTTATATGTCACCTCTTTCATGAATCCTAGATTTTCCTATCCTTCTCTCATTTGCTTCTCTCTACCCCTTAAGTTGAAATGATTTCCCCTTCCTCAGTTTTCTTACAGCTCTTTGCAGCTTTCTTGTAGTAGTTGTGATTTTTAAAAAAATCTTATTATACTTAAATGTGTATGTTTCTCCCTCCCAGACTGAGAACTCTTTAAGGCTAGAACCTGAGCTTGTTCATCTTCTAGTTACCTATGTTTAATATTTGGAACCCTGTGTTGTACATAACCATCAAAATATTTGAATGAATTATTCTTTTTTTTTTTTTAGTTGTAAATGAACACAATACTTTTCTCTATTTGTTTTTATGTGGTGCTGAGGATCAAACCCAGTGCCTCGCATGTGCTAGGCAAGTGCTCTACCACTGAGCCACAACCCCAGCCCCTAGAATTAATTTTTGAATAATGAATATTCTCCAGTCATGTTAATGTTTTGAATGTCAATTTTTAAAATTTTTCTTTCAGGCCAGAAACTAGAGAGCAGTATCCAAATAAATTTATTCAACGAGATGACACTGAAAGATTTTACATTCTGAACACACTATTCAATCTACCAGGTAGACTCATTCTATGCTTATATATTGGTACTATCTCTTCTTTCCATAATTATTTGTCTTTGCTCAAAGGAGATAATAAAATGTGTGAATTATTTCACTTATAGCTTATGAATATCTATTCTTCATTTTTCAGAGACCTACCTGTTGGCCTGCCTAGTAGATTTTTTTACTAATTGTCCCAGATATACCAGGTGTGTATATGCTACAATTTTCTTTTTCCAGTTGATTTTTAAAATTAATGTACAGGGTTTTAGAGAACTGGCCATTGTAGGTCTTTTCTGCTTTTCTAAAGTGAATTTAGTGCTAGTGAGAGATGCCACATTACCAGCCTGGAGATGGGACAGCACCAGCAGCTCCATGCAGGCTCTCACCTCCCACACGGCCCCTCTCCTTGCCAGTGTGCTGCAGCCATGTTTGGAAGGGACCACTTCTGATTGGCTTCTCCTGGGAATGAAGACGGCCAGCAGAGGTGCTAATTGTGACAACTGAGTGGGAGGTTTGTGTGATGATTATCTGTCCAAGCAGAATTACACTAAAACCCCCCGACTCATTTCACAGCAGCTACCCAGGAGCCATTCAGGGATGGTAATTTAGTTTCATTCCCAGGCCCAGCAAGATTTCATTGAGGAATAAATACTGCTTATTTTCCCTGAAGCAATTTTTTGCTTAAGTCTTGAATAAATTATCCTCTATTTTTATAGGGAATTGGATAGCCTTTGCTGAAGTTGTAGCCATATATGTCAGAGTTTGCTAACTTCTTATGTTAGTCCTTACCCACTTCAAGACACTAAATTTGGTGGAAGGCTGAGTCACTAAGAAAATGGACATTATCTTTTTACCTAGGGACAATGTCAGAAAGAAGTCAGGGTAGAAAGAACCTAAATGACCAATTGTACGTTTTAGATGTTTCTTCAGTGAGAACCTGTTTCTAAAAAGTTATGAATAAAAACCAGATATTTTATTACTTTGACCTTTTAGCTTCCATTCTAAATATTATTCTATCATTTTGTATTTGTTCAGAGTTATTGTATTCCATTGAACATATGGCAATTTCTGGTGGTCAAAAATGGATTTTTATTAGGGAGTAATTATTTTCCTAATTAGCCACAGCCATACCCATATGATATTGGAATCTTTGAGTCCCCTGGGTAACTTTTGTCATTCATTTTATTTATCCTCTTTTGAATTCCCTGTCACATTCTTTTTATCTTTCTGTAGCTGTGAGACAGGATTTAAAGATGGGGACCTCTTCATGTCCTACCGGAGTATGTTCCAAGATGTAAGAGATGCTGTTGACTGGGTTCATTACAAGGTACTCAAAAGCTGCTTCTTCCCCTGCTTACTGTCTGGCATGTCTTTACTTTTCAAGTGCAAATGGAGCAAAATTTTTCTTCCATTTATAAAAACGGGTTGGGGGTAAAAACGGATGATAGATCTCTAGAATATATTTGTTCTTGTTTGGTCATCCTAGCCACCTTTCCTCACTTGGTGAAACTTGGCTTCTAGATTTTATTGAGTTTTCATTTCTCAAACTCACTTACTAGAGATTTTCGTGTAAAAGATTATATTTAACAAATCTTTGCAGAAAAGTAGCCAGTTTCATATTTGAAGACAGATTTTGGTGGCAGAGTTGCAGCAAATCATATCTACTACTTTTTCCTAACCCTCTAGTTTTATTTGTTTTTTCCATTTGGGTAAACACTTAAGTTCATTCTGGTTGACAGTAAACACAATTTTTATTGTGAACTAAATGTTAAAAAAAAACTTATTTTGTTATTTTCTTAGCTTTTTTTTTTTTCTTTTCACCAGGGCTCCCTTAAGGAAAAGACAGTTGAAAATCTTGAGAAGTATGTAGTCAAAGATGTAAGTAATTAAGGGAGAAACAGATCTACATAGCTTATTTTACCTATTAAAGAAATGAATAATAAGCCTGTTCATAATGAAATGGACAAGGAAGATACTTCTTTGTTGTGACATAATATGTGCAAGGTATAATTACCAAGAATAACTAGAACATAGGTCTTAGTTTTTTGTGTGATCAGTAAGCAAGAAGACCTAGTATTTCACTTGTCCTTGTAGATCTAATTATAACATAGCAACTAGGGGGTTACTGTGTGTATATCACCATTATATCATCTAATATATTATTGTTATATCTGTTTTATAAATGAAAAAACTAAGAAATAGAGGAATTAAATATCTTCCCTAAGATTACACAGTTAGTAAGTAGTAAAGGCAAGATTCACACCCAAATATGACTTAAATAAGAAGCATTATACTAGACACTGGACCATCTAAAAAAATGTACATGTATATGACTGTTATTTAAATACCTTGGGCTGGGGTTGTGGCTCAGTGGTAGAGTGCTTGCCTAGCAGGTGTGAAGCACTGGGTTTGATTCTCAGCACTGCGTGTAAGTTAAAAAAAGAACCATCAAGAACTTAAAAAATTTTTTTTGAAAAATAAAATACCTTTAACTTATCAATAGGAAATATTGAGGAAGGCTTTAAAATACCTTAAAAGATTAGTGGGAAACATTACATTTTTTAAAAATATAATGTAATAAATTAATAGTATCTTACCAATATTTTAGGTTTGGCAATTATACTGTGATTAAATAAGATGTTACTATTAATAAAAGCTTAAGGAAGAATACTGGGGAACTCTTATTTCAATAACTTTTTTTTTTACTTTTTAGTTTGGGTGGACCACAGTATCTATTTGTTTATATGGTGCTGAGGATCGAACCCAGTGCCTCACGCATGCTAGGCGAGCACTCTATCTCTGAGCCACAACCCCAATCCCTCTATAACTTTTCTATAAGCTAAAATTGTTTCAAAATAAAAAGTTAACACATACAGAGTCCCAAGTTCAGACATTTCTTTCTTTTCTATAGCATGTAAATAGCAGAATACAATATTTTCTCCAAGCACTACAGTAAAGATTTTTTATTTTCAGAATTTGTACTTCCTATTTCACTCTCCTTCCCACATTGTTTCAAAGAAGAACAGTAAGTGGGGAGGGTCCATGTTTTAGTCAGCTTTTTTTGCTGCTGTGACTATAGGACCCAACCAGAAGAATTTTAGAGGAGGGAGTTTAACTGGGGGCTCACAGTTTCAGAGGCAGTAGGCTCCATTCCTCAGGGCTCAAGGTGAGGCTGAACATTATGGCAGAAGAGTGTGGCAGAGGGAAGGGCTCACACACATGATGATCAGAAAGCAGAGAGAGAGACTCCACTCACCAGACAAAAAATATATCCCAGAGCCATGCCCACAGTGCCCCACCTCTTCCAGCCACACAGCCCCTGCCTTCAGTTACAGTTCAGTCCCATCAGGTGATTAATTCATTAATTGGGTTAAGGCTCTTCTAACCCAATCATTTCTTCTCTAAACCTTCTTGCATTGTCTCACACCTGAGCTTTTGGGAGATACCTCATATCCAAACCAAAATAGTTCAGAATTGTGCAAAGGAACCTATTTATTTATTGTGAGAGAAGGAAAAGGTGTTTTTCTTTCCAGTTAAAGAAACATATCAGCAGTTAGAGTTTTCTTATCTGCAGGTGGGCATGGGCATTTCTAGATTTATCTGGACTTGCCATTACATTCTGCAAGGTGCTTGTAAAACCCTAGTATATACGTAATGTGGCTATATCTAATAATCTCCAATAGCAAATTTGCTGGTGTTGTTTAAAATATTAAACTTCTCCGGATTTCTAACACATCTAACTCGTATACTTCAGGAAATCACAGGTAATTTAAACTCTTTCTTGAGGTAGACCATATGAGAAAGGTGGAAATATGTTAATGTCCTTATAGTCATTTTACATATGAATCTAGATGCCATGTACAGTTTGTATACTACATATATTAAGATTTTTTTTCATGTATAGCGCTTATGGGAGCTTTTAAATGCAAAATTCTGAAACCAACAACTAATCTTTAAAAGACTTACCCTACCCCCTATTTTAGGGGACAAAAATCTAGTATATGACTACCTCAAAATGAAAGTATTTGTGTTTTAGTGTTTTGTTTTTACTGCATTTCAGGGAAAACTGCCTTTGCTTTTGAGCCGGATGAAGGAAGTAGGGAAAGTATTTCTTGCCACCAACAGTGACTATAAATATACAGATGTAAGTGCTTAATATTCATATTTTTTGATTATGCAGAGAAATTATTTTGGCTTAAAGAACCTTGAAAATAATGAGGAGGACAGAAGTTTTTAAATGAAAGTAGTTTCTGTCATCTTATTTTGAAAGCAGAGTAAAAAAAGCAAAACTGTATAGGGAGAAGGGCCATATCAGAATCCTTCTAATTTTTTCTATTCTTTATGACTCTTTTCCCTGATTATAGTTGGTTACTTGAAGATTTTAATTTTGGGACTATTTAAAATATTTGTGCTGATTAAAATGGCTTCTGTGTCTCTTTGGAGCATCATTTATATAAACCTAAGAAATCGTACCCTTTACTTTCTGTACTTCCCTGATGTTGGAAGCTCCATAGTAGTAAGTGGTACAAAGATTTTTTGAATTTTAGATATCAGAATTTACTACCTCTGTTTTTAAAAAATATTTTTTTAGTTGTAGATGAATACAGTATCTTTATTTTATGTACTTATTTTTTGTATGTGGTGCCGAGGTTCAAACTGAGTGCCTCACGCTTGCGAGGCAAGTGCCCAACCACTGAGCCACAGCCCCGGCCCACTACCTCTTATTTTTAAAATTGTTTTTTAGTGTGATGAAAGCATGTGAAAAAACTAATATTAATTCCTTATTTACTTCTGCTGAGACAATTACAAATTAGTAGTGTTAGTAAAAAGTTCTCCCTCCAGTTCATTTTTGTAAAAACTTTAAAATATATTATTCCATAAGTCATTAGTTTTTCTCTGTGTCCCTACCTTATATGCCCCTTATCTCAAATTTTGTGTTCTAGGAAAAATAGATAGGGATATATGTATGAATCTGTATAGATCTGAGAATCTCATAAGGTTTTGTGGGGGTTTTTTGGGGGGAGGGTTGTCTCGTATGATGAAGTATTAATTTCTAGCTTCCACTGTCATAAACTAGAAGAGACAAGAATGTGGTGAATGAATTCTATATTGAAAAAAGACATTTTATGAAAAGGTTTTGATTTTTTTTTAATTATTGCATATCCTTTGCAAAAGTAGTATGTGAACCTTATTTTGCATTTTTTTTCCAGAAAATTATGACTTACCTGTTTGATTTCCCACATGGCCCCAAGGTATTTCATTAACTTAATAGATCGTTGCTGTAGTAATAATGAATGCATTTAATCATTCAGGAATATTTAGGGGAAGGAATTGGGTGGGAACTACCCAGAATAGTCCTAGATTTTAAACCTTTTCTTTAATTCTCATTAACAAAAGAAAAACAATTAGCAATTTGAATATTCAGCAGATTGAAATAACAAAAGGATATTCAAGTGGAATTTAGTAAGATTGGATCAGAATAATTTCATGCCTAAGAAGTTCTGTGTGGAATTATCAAGTTTGTATAGCAATGAAAGTAATTTTCAGGTTGAGAAATATATTTGGTTAATAGGAACAGAAAATTTATATGTGTTCTTGACAGTTTCTATATTCTGCTGTTAAGTCATTGCTGAGTTTTGTGCCCAAAGAATAGTTAACTTTGGTATTTAGCAAAGAAGTCTTCATTCCCACAATATGGCTATATTTAGATTTAAGGAACACCCATTACAACTTAGTCATATACTTGTAGAATTTGATTCCTAGACTTCTATGAATAAAAATCAGCAGATCCCTGTTTTGAGATCACCCCAAATTAATGTGCACTTCTCTTCAGGATAGAAATAATTTTAATGGGCATAACTTCTACATTATTGTGACTACTTTGTTATATGAACCAAAGACTAGTATATACCTAGAACCATCACTCTAAGAACAAATAAAATTTCCTGATATGGTCCATAATAGTTTATATACTGTAGTTCTAATGCTGATCAAACCTCCCTCTTAATCTGTCCCTTGAGTATTGACTTATATCTCTCCCTAGCTCTTTTTCATACATTTCAGATTGTGAGCACACCTTCATATGTTAAATTGCTGTGATATGTTACTGGAACTCAGGAGATTAAATGATTTAAAATGTAGAGATTACTTTGGTTGGGGGGGAACCAGGGATTTGAACTTAAGAACGCTTAACCACTGAGCCACACCCCCTGCCCTTTTTTATATTTTATTTAGAGACAGGGTCTCACTGAATTGCTTAGGGCCTTACTAAGTTACTGAGGCTGGCTTTGAACTTGGGATCTTCCTGCCCCAGCCTCCCAAGCTGCTGGGATTATAGGCATGTGCCACCACGCCCAGCTGTAGAGATTACTTGAGTTTATTTATTATTTATACCTGTTTCCAGAAGGATGTGATTTATAATTAGACACAGTGCATTTTTAAAAATTAAATAGTGAGATCTTCTGGTTATACTTAGTACTGCTGAATTCCTTATATTTGAACAAGATTACATGTGAGTGTCTTAAGTTAAGGAGTGGTATTTTGGTTTTTACTGGTTCTCCTTCACCAGCCTGGGAGCTCCCATCGACCATGGCAGTCCTACTTTGACTTGATCTTGGTAGATGCACGGAAACCACTCTTTTTTGGAGAAGGCACAGTATTGCGTCAAGTAGATACTGTAAGTTGAGAGGGTAATCTGTCTTCTTCCCCCATTCCCACTCTCCCTAAGAAAATAGATACTTTTAATTTAATGGCCATATTTCTCTTAAAATTTATAGTTTTGATCTTAAAACTGAAGTTAGTCCAACAAACCAAACTAATAATTGAAAAAAATGAGTGCCATGTCTTTGGCTGCCTGCCAAGTAGTGCTGTAGGTAGATTATAACAGGATGATAAAGTATTACAAAGTTCATATTCTTTTCACACAGAAAACTGGCAAGCTGAAAATTGGTACATACACAGGCCCCCTACAGCATGGCATCGTCTACTCAGGAGGTAAGTCAGAAACTTCCAAAGATTTTATTTAATGTTTTTGCACAGTATCATCTTCGCTTAGACCTCACTGTGAAAATTTGGTGTTCTCTGAGCATAGTGCTACATGTACTCTTCAGTATTTTAGAGATGCTGTTTACCAAAGGTAAATAGTCACCCACTAAATTGATAAAAATCAAGGAGAAAGAATTTTATTTTCACTAGTAGGTTCAGCCACCCCCTTCCCCCGCCACTGCCTCTTTATTTTACCTATTTATTTTAGCTTTTTGGAATAATTTTGGGTGCGTCTCAGGAGTTTTCTAGTAGCCTGTGTGTGCACAGATACATATTATGTTAAACACTTGAACAAAGCTAACTTAGTGGCTGATCTGTGATAAAAAAAAAAATGGTGATGTTGCTTTTGAAGGTTATATTTACTTAAGCTGAGATAGAATTGTGTAGGATTTGGTATTAGAGTTCTAGTCAGCACAGTAGAGCTGAAGACTTCATCTTACAGGCAATAAAAAGAGTGGTAGGAAGAATGGCAAGTCTTTGTCTTTAATAAAGGTCTGTCCCTTAAATAAGAGTAAAATTAATCGCAGTATTAAGTGGGTGAGGACTTTGCTCGCTTTAACATGGAGATCTTTTTATGTTCATTGTTTCAGGTTCATCTGATACAATCTGTGATCTGTTGGGAGCCAAGGGCAAAGATATTTTGTATATTGGAGATCACATTTTTGGAGACATTTTAAAATCAAAGAAACGGCAAGGGTGGCGAACTTTCTTGGTGATTCCTGAACTTGCACAGGAGCTGCATGTCTGGACTGACAAGAGTTGTAAGGGACTGTTATATTATTGTGTTTTATAAATCTTTGAAATAGCTAGTTTATATCTAAATGGCCATCTTTGAATTCATTCCTTTTTGATAAACCATTACTTTCTGTGCAGGGGATCGGATGTGGTCAAAAGATGGGCCTTGATAGTCCTATTAGAATATTCATCTATTTCACAGAATTCCAGAATTTTAATAAATATAAGAGGTTATTATCTTATTCAAACTTTTTAATTTCCATTTTGCTCTTTTTTTTTAGTTATAGATGGACATAATACCTTTATTTTTTTTATTTTTATGTGATGTTAAGGATCAAACCCAGTGCTTCCCGTGTGGGAGGCAAGTGATCTACCACTGAGCTATAATCCCAGCCCTTATTCAACTTCTTAAATCCCTTTGAGGTTAAGTGTAGAATGTTGGTGTCAGACCTCACTGTGAAAACTTTGGTGTTCTCTGAGCATAGTACTACATGTTGTATTACAGTTTGTAATTGCTAACCTGTGCTCCACTTCCTCTGCAGTCCATATTTCTCCAACCATGTCTAGTTGCCATTCTCTCCTAACAGCCCATATTATCTGAGATTCTGGGGGGTGACAGTTCTGAACATTAATTACCTCCTGGTATTTATTTACTCTTCTGAGAAATAGAGAATGAAGACAAATTATATTCTTGGACTGAGCCACACTGTATATTTGCAGGACATATACTATATTAAATTGAGCTATGGGGATATAGTTACATAATGGTGTTTGATACACAAGTTCTTCATGCAGCCCTACTGAGTATCACCAAGTATATGGTGAAAGTTACTCTAGAAATTTGGCCTGCCTTGAGTAATAACCCTGAATCTATCGCTTAAAATCTGCATACCCTTAGGCAAGTTACTGAGAATACCCTGTGCCTTACTTTCCTCAAATATTGAAATGGGGATGATAATAATAGCACCTACCTCATAATGCTGATGAGACTTAGGAAATATGTGTATAAAGAAGATAGACATCACAACCCTTCTCAACCAAGGCTCCTCCTGAGAACCAGTAGGAAATGTTGGAATCTCTCTGTCCTCACATTCATTAAATAGAAAAAAAAAATAGATGTCTTAGGGCTTAATTCCCTCGGGGAACTCAGGTTGAGAAGGGTTACAACAGATGGAAAACATGCAGATACTGTTGCTATCTCTGTTGTCTGTACTATCAGTAGGATCTTCTGGCTGTCCTTTCATCTGTATTTTCAACTTTCCACCTTTGAAGATTCAGAAATCTAATTGATTTGGCTGTACTATTTCCTGTACTTGTGACCCTGGACAAGTCACTTCATTCTCATTGGATTTATCTAAAAATGGGATTACTAACACTTGCTTTTTGCTGACTACATCTGAGATAGGGTAGGAATTGGTATTTTGCAAGCTCAGAATGAGCACACAGATGGAAGAAAAAATTGTAGTCAGTGGTGTTCAAATAGAAGAAAAGGTAATTTAAGGTGTTGAGCTGCTGCCACATTCCAAACAGATTATCATGGGTTTTCTTGAAGGAGATAGAGGTCATTTATACACCTGCCTGTGACATGTTGGTCCAGGCTATATATATTGGGTCCTGTGTACAACTTTTTACTGAAGTTTTAGTGTCAGTTAAAAACTGAGTACTTTTCTTTTCCAAACTTTAGCCCTTTTTGAAGAACTTCAGAGCTTGGATATTTTCTTGGCTGAACTCTACAAGTAAGTTTCTCAGTTCTAAAAATTTCTTCCCTAAAAACCATCTACCTTTTTGGGAGTCACTTTGGTGTAAGAAATGTTCTTTCTGGAGATTTTCACAGGGTTTTTCTCTTTATCTTCAGGCACCTTGACAGCAGTAGCAATGAGCGCCCAGACATTAGTTCCATCCAGAGACGTATAAAGGTATCAAAACTAGATTTGAGAGAAAATAGAAAATGAGTTAAATGATTTTCATATTTTTTATTTTTTTCCAGGGACTGGCATATAGCTGGTGCCCAATAAATAATTTCTTGAATGAACTGAAAATCAATCTTGTTATTTTTTTTTTTTTTTTTTTAGAAAGTAACTCATGACATGGATATGTGCTATGGGATGATGGGAAGCCTATTTCGTAGTGGCTCCCGGCAGACACTCTTTGCCAGTCAAGTGATGCGTTATGCTGATCTCTATGCCGCATCTTTCATCAACCTGCTGTATTACCCATTCAGTTATCTCTTCAGAGCTGCCCATGTCCTGGTAAATAAAGTTACTTTTGATAGTTAAGATACACTTTAAGATCAAGATCTGCAACCAGCTTTGTGGGACTGCACAGGAGACAATTTGAACATTCTTATGTGCAAAGCCTAGGGTCAGATTATGTGGTTGCACAAGGGCCTTTCAGAAAGTATGATCAAGATATTGAAACTTAGAGAATATAACTTAACTCTCTGAAGTTTATTACAAGTTACAGTGAATGATGAAGACTTTATTCTTTTGTTAATATTAATTCAAAGAAATTTTGTTTCTATATTCCTGTGTTCTGATATTGAGCTGTTGAGGACTGGCTGTGAAATTGAAAATAATAGTCTTCTCTGTCTTACCCAGTTTCCAGCTGTAGTAAAGGATAGGTTTACTATTTTGGGAGTAGAGAGTAAGAGAGGCAGTTTTAGGTAGTAGTTTTGTAAAGGTCTATCTAAATGATTTGTCTGATATAACTCTACATGGCCACATAATAGGGGAAAAGGGGTTAGGATTTGGGAAGTATCTCTTTTGCTCTGCTGGATGTAGTGAGCTTCTTGCTTTGTTCTAGATGCCTCATGAGTCAACAGTGGAGCACACACACGTAGATATCAATGAGATGGAATCCCCACTTGCCACCCGCAACCGCACATCAGTGGATTTTAAAGACACCGACTATAAGCGACACCAGTTGACAAGGTCGATTAGTGAGATTAAACCCCCCAACCTCTTCCCACTGGCCCCCCAGGAAATTACACACTGCCATGATGAAGATGATGATGAAGAGGAGGAGGAGGAGGAGGAGGAGGAAGAATAAGGAGGAAAACCAAAACCCTGAACACCCATTAAACAAGTTCTGGCAGGACCCACAGGAGCAAAGGATGTTCTTGTTTGGGTTCTACTGGGGAGGAGGGTGGGGGTGCTCCATCAGAGGTACGTCTGGAAAGTTTCTAAAGACTTTAAAATATTCTAATCATAGAGAGATACTTGTTTTAGTTTTGTGTATCTATATTCTTTGCAGATGGCTCAGAATTGTAATGGAGTCTGTGTTGGAAGGAAGTAAGGGTAAAGTCAGGCTGAACTGCATGCAGATGGTTCCATGTGGCTTGTGACACTGTTTGCTTGTCTTTTATGATCAGTATGTCATAGTGTATCTGGATACACTAAGGGTGAAGGGTTTCGAGTGTAACAAGGACCAGTGGGAAGACATCCAAAAATGCTGTATTGTTTCAAATTGTTCTATTACTTTAAAATCCAACTTTTTCAGTGCATTACACAGTATTGTATATCAGTGGAGAAATATATTGTTTCCATTATTGAGTGTAGTCTTCTGTTGAGGTCAAGTTTCCTTTCATAAGCCTTTAAAGTGTCCTCAATGACTGGCAAGGCTGCTGCTCTGTCAGTAACCTTGCAGAAGTATTCTCTGTTTTAGGACCAGTCTGGAGTGGACTGCAGGGATTCTGTTTTGACATATAAAAGTCCTATTCTTTCTGCATTTTTTTAGGTTGATAGCACAAATACTTGTTATCTAAAACCTTTTTCTCATCTGTAATAAATCTGTAAAGGAATTTAGCTGAAATGACAAAGGAGCAAGCCCCCAGAAAAGAGGAGGAGAAACCTTCTTATATTAGAGAATGGTTAAGTAAGATGTATCAGGATGGGCTGTAATTGTGGCATCTGCTACCCGATTCCACATTTCTCTAAGCTCTAGTGTTGATTGTTGTATTTTAAAGTTGAACATTAGAGAATGGGAAAAGGACTCTAAGCCAGAACCTTACTAATGCAAATAGCAAAATCAGTGAGAATAAATTCAGAACTCTAAATGAAATCACTTCTTGTTTTGAGCAAGAATGAATTATTGTAGACATTAGGCTCTTATTAATGCCTCACTAGTACAGTGAAAGTTGTTCCAACATTTTGAACAGTGATAATAGATTCTTAACTAACTTTCATATATTTTCTTCCAATCTTACTGTCATTGGTCTATAGAGGAGAATAGACTAGCTGATCTAGAATTCAATAAAATGCAATGTTTCTAAATATTGACTTTGACCCCTTCTATAGCACAACTATAATTATTATTGGTCTTCAAGTGGGTTCAGGTTTGGCTTAGTGACAATAGTTTGACAGTTTCTCGGGAGATACACATTCCCAGAACTCGAAGATCTAACATGATTATATCTATAGTGTCTCACAGGCCTCAATTTTTTCACAATGTTTTTTGGTATCGGACTTCGAGGTGAGGCTTTAAAAAAAAAATCATTTTGTGGGTAGGCAACACAGCTCAGTAACATAACCAAAGTTGCCATGCCTCATGACTTGCACTTTAGATTGCAGTCAGAATGTGTTTCATGGCATGACTTAATCTATGGAGAATATATGCTCCTTTGAAAGAATAACTTTAGAAATGCTATTGCATATAAAAATTAGATGCTATCTTTTTAAAAATGTTAGAGAATGTGGTTGCTGTAACTGGTTATTCTCATCCAAGATGAAGACGTTGCCCAGTTTTATATAGATTGAAGTTTTCTCAAACTCAAATCTTTAAATGGCTTATTATAACTACAGGGCTATTTTATTTACATATTTTCCCTTTCACAGCAAAGTTCACTTTGCTTTATTTTCCACACTTTTTATATTGTGTTCACATAAGAGTTTCTTTTTTTTTTTTTTTTTTAATTTTTTTTTTTTTTTTAATATTTATTTTTTAGTTCTCGGCGGACACAACATCTTTGTTGGTATGTGGTGCTGAGGATCGAACCCGGGCCGCACGCATGCCAGGCGAGCGCGCTACCGCTGAGCCACATCTCCAGCCCAAGAGTTTCTTAATAGCTAAAGGATTCTGTGTGTTCAAGGTCTAAGAAGTGGAAAGCACACAAGCAGAATAAGAATTCCTCTGTTAGCCATAGCTTTCTTCAGGACCACCAGAACATATTATAAAAAAAATCTTAAGACCCAAGGGGCTGAGTGGTAGAGCACTTGCCTGGCGTGTATGAGGCTGCTGGTTCCATCCCCAGCACCATACAAACACAAAAAAATGTAAGACCCAGAGTAATGTGGTACTTCTCTATATACTTTTTTTTTAAGTATTTTTTAAGTTGGACACAATAACTTTGTTATTATGTGGTGCTGAGGATAAAACCCAGTCCTCACACATGCGAGGCAAATGCTCCACCACTGAGCTACAACCTTAACCCTGTACACTTTTGGGGTTGGGTGGGTAAAGGGAACTGGGGATTGAACTCAGGGGCACTCAACCACTGAGCTACATCCCCAGTCCTATTCTGTATTTTATTTAGAGGCAGAGTTGCTTAGTGCCCCTTGCTGAGGCTGGCTTTGAACTCATGATCCTCCTGTCTCAGCCTCCTGGCCACTGGGATTATAGGCATGTGCCAGCATGCCCGGCCTGTATACTCTTCTTAAATGTGTGCTATGGAGTCAGTATTGTGGGCTGGCACTCGGAGCAATTATAATTGGACTTTTTAAAATGTGAATTTCTATTGCCAGTAGTTAAGAAAGCTGAATTTAAAATATATACTTTTCCTTTGTTTTTAAGCCCTGAAGAACTTAGGTCAATCATCTTTTTCTAATTTTTTTCCTAGTTGTAGATGGACACAATACTTTTATTATTTTTCTTAATATATTATTTTTTAGTTGTGGGGGATACAATACCTTTATTTTTATGTGGTTCTGAGGATCAAACCCAGTGCCTCATGCATGCTAGGCAAGCACTCTACCACTGAGCCACAACCCCAGCCCCAATACATTTATTTTTATGTAGTGCTGAGGATCAAACCCAGTGCCTCACAAGTGTTAGGCAAGCACTCCACTGCTGAGCCACAACCCCAGCTCTAGATCAACTATCTTTTGAGACTTTTTTCATAGCTATTCTGAAAACATCAATTTACAGGTTTTGTAGAATATCAGGCATCCTTTTTGAGTGCTAGACTGAACTCCCAAGCTTAAGATTGTGTACTAACAGGGACCTAGGCATATGAAACAACTGATCAGAGGCACAGCAAACCCAGGCACTATCATGTTCTCTCAGAGAGGAATTGACCATCTGCAGAGATGGTCAGTTAAAGCTCTGGTGGAATATCTCAGGAATGGTTTGAAGCCAAAAAGATTTAGTGTTGTTTTTGACCAAAGACTACTTTCTTCTACTGTAAGCATTGGTCTGCTGAGATCTGAAATAGTCAAGCAAAGCCCTCCAAAGCTACCCCTTCCTAAGATGCTTTTAGAAGTGGTTTTAAATAGGACTGATAAGTCATGTTAGAGTTACTTTTAAGAAACTGCTTATAAAAGCCACATGCAGTTACATGTCAGATTTAAAAGTACTTTATCCATGTTTAGATATTTCTAAATCAGGCTTATTTTTTTTTAAGAAATATTTTGTCAACAACTCTAAAGCCATATAGTTTTTCTTTTTTCAAGGCTGCCTGGGCATTTTAAAGTTCTTTGCGTATTCACCACAAATAGCTGGAGACAAACAACTGCATATTAGGGTAGGAACCCTGCCCACATTCCATGTTATAGATTTTTAAAATTTTTTTGCAACATTGAAGATTGAACCCAGAGGCACAAATTCCAGGTTATGGAAACTATTTAACCTCTCTAATAGTGGGAAAAATGGTAACTATGATCCAGCTATTGCCATATCATTAACAGCCTCATTCCTCACTTGGTTTTGTAGTTTAGGACTCAATGCTTATGTTTCTCATGACATTCTTTCTTGGTAACTAGGCCATCCAGCTCTTCTTAAAAGTATTTCCTCAAATGGAACAATTTCAAATGGTATACAACTTTGGGAAGCCCTGAGAATGAAATGTCTGCCATGGAACTACCCAAGCAACACGGTTGAAGGTAAAAGAACAAGCGAGAGAAAGAGAAAGAAGAATGACGCATGCATGGCAGCCAGAAAGCAGAACCAGGCGATTTCCAGAAACTACACTGCCCATCAGATACCACCACTAACAGTAAAGCAACATTTCACACTGTTCTCTCACTGCAGAGTATCTAAAAATAACAGAAAGCAAATCAACCTAAAAATAGAAAGTTAGTTTACAAAATGAACAATTCAACTTTTCTGTTCTCCACCATTTTCCTGCCCTCAGACAGACAGAATGTCTTCATCCCAAGGCTACAATAATTAGACAAAGGTATGTAACTTCAAAAATAAAACACAAGCCATGTTCTGCATAATGACACTTCAGTCAACTGTGTATACCATAGAAGTCCCATAAGATTATATTCCCTAGTAATCTTGCAGCCATCTTAGTTTGTGTAAGTACATGCATGTGATGTCCCTGCAATGATGAAAACACCTAATGACACATTTCTCAGAAAATGTTCCTGTGGTGAAGTGATGTGATATTCAGTAGTTTAAGTACTTGAGCAGAGCTTTAACACAAAGTAGTACTCCTAATTGAACTCAGAACATTTCATTTCAAACTTGCTGACTTGACCACATGTCTAAGTAATTTGTATTTTCCAGTGTAAAACCAAATAACCAGTTTCAAGTCCCTTTTTTTTTCCCCTCACACACAATAAAGATACCTGGGTTCCAACTTATTAATAGAATAAGAGTGGCTGAGATAGATTGCTTCATGAATCAAATTAGGTACAAATAGGTACACACATATTTGGTCTGTATTTGTATTTGGTCTGTTCTCCCCAAAGGTTTGTAAATGAGGCCTAAAAGAATCCATACAAACTGGAACCCACACAACATAATGGAGTTGACATTTTTCTCATAGAAGATGGAACAGTCTAAGCCTCACAAGCTCCCAAGATACCTGAAAGAGAATTTGCCAAGAAAATCTTCCCAAAAGTGAAAATATTTATTAAATGTCCAGACTTCTTTTTTGAGAGAATGTTCTCACCAGATTGTAACCTTTGATTTGTGGTGTGATTATTTTGAAGCAAGTAACTATTTGGGGGCCCACTATGTAGAACTCAAATGATGTAGCAAAACTGTGGCTCAGTCTAAAAGTTCCTGTACAGTGTTGGTCTACTGTTTGAACACTTCACAATCACTAGCACCCTACTGAGAAAACCACTTCAACAAAGGAGTCTGGCAACTCATTCCCCCTTAAAAACTTGCATTCTCAGACCTCATAATCATCTACCAGAGGAGATGGCATGCCAATAGAAAGTTACAGTGAAAAATTACCACCATCTTTGTCCTGGGACTTCTTGAAAATATGAGTAAGATGTGTGACCCTTGGAGAGAAAATGTTAAAGCAGTTAAACAAAGAAAATGAGTTTATTAGCCATCTTATAGAATTCAACTTTTTGATTTTAATAAGGAGTCAGCCTCTAAATTTTAACTACTTTCAAAAAAGTTAAGTTTCCAGAAATCCACTCCAGGCTATGAAAAGGTCATTCAGTTTGTGTCATTCACTTCCTCTAGATCAGTATTTGTTTCCTCAGAAGCCTCAAGTTGAGAAGAGGCTCTGGGGAACACGGTTTATGTAAAATAGAAAGCCAAGGCATATCGCAATAAAACATAAGAATGAACTGACATGTGTAGCTTCAAGGATGCAGAGGAAAAGCTTAGGCAAATCCTTTAGAGTAGGAAAATATGCCTCCACTTTATTTGGGCATTCCCGAGCTAAGCTAAAGACTCACCTAGGGTGAGTATAGCAAGAAAACCCAACCAAGGCTATAAGTTAGAAATGAATGTTCTGCAGTGATTTCCTTCTGCCTGATGCTGCTTTGTACCCTGCTACTAGGAAAAACAAACAGGCTCCCAAGAAGATAAACTTAACTAGATAAGGATAAACCTTGTTCTACTTTCAGGAAATGGGGTAACAACTGGTAAGGTGGGAGTGGTAGTTAGGTCAGGAAGGGTCTCAAAAGCCAGTCTTGTCTGCAGTTCTTCACTGAAATGTCTCCATCTACAGGACAAGTGTAAGTATATTGTAAACATCATGGTTAAATCAGTGGGGTCTATAAAGAAGCGGTCAGGAAGCTCCGTTCTTACAGCATGATTCTCTTTGGAATGTAAAATAGTATGAGCAGAGCAAAAAAGAACTCCAAAAATGGGCCTAGGAATGGATCACAGAGGGGTCCTGAAGATGGACTGGAAAATCTTCAGGATCCAGTCATGTGAGAAGAGTGCAAAGGAATATAGAAGACCTGAAATAAAGTGATGGAAGGGAATAAGGTTTGTATACTGGATTAATGGGGAATGTAGGATGTCTATTGAATCCTAAAGAGCATCTGACCATACTGCCCCATACTTATTCCAGGTGTTTTAACTTGAGGGTGACCCATCTATGCCTGCTCTGACCTTCCTCCTATACTTTATATAGATAAAGATGAGAAAGGCTTTGTAAGTCCTTAAGAGCCAGTTGAGATGCCTGCATAAAGCCTTTGTTCTTACCCAGAAAAACCCAGTCTGGCCATTTGCCCACTGCATTGTTTTATAAGTGGCTGAGCGCCTGTGTTTGGGGAGAGTTAACTGAATATTTTTTATTGTCTTGATTTAGAGATTAACTGATGGGGGACAGACTTCATTCCTTGGAAAGAACACCTCTTCTCCCCCTGAACTGTCAGTACCAGACTGTAACTTGGAGGTACTGAATTTGTACCCACTCTTAACACAGACTTTGAAGTATCTGTCCAAAGGAGATGCCCTATTGAGATCCATTCCCGGCTTTCCCACCAATAAAGCTATGCTGTGGGGCAGGGACGAAGCCTGAACAAGATGGCATGGTTGGTGTTGCATAGATGAAAAGGGAAAGAGGGAACACACATCTAAAAGGGTGAACAGAAAATCATCATTTATCTAAATAGAATAGAAATAAACAAAACCTTTTTAAACAATCACAAAATTTACAAATAAATTGGTACAAAATAAATAGGAGAAATTGTAAATCTACAACATTCGATTTATAAAATGCATTCATTATGACAATCAGCTCATGAAACCTATACACTTGACTTGTGCTTATTTAACTTCACACAGCTCTCAAAACTGTGTTCAGAAAACTTCACTGCTCAAATGCATGAAATGTACACCATGATACAGTGAGTAAAGGCTAAGGAGGATGAAAATCAGACAAAGCAGGGCTTACACGAGGACCAAGGCAATGTTGGCACTGGGCCCCAACACCAAGAAAAGGCAAATTTAACAGCCCAGATGGGCAGGCAGCTTCCATGGTCCAGAGAGAAGCATTTTGTGATCCAAGGTAGAGGCCATCACTGTGGGACCAGGCAAACAACCTGGCTGGGAGAGGGGTGAGGAAGGAGGCTGTGGTCTCAGCCACCTGTACCACTGTATCGGAGAAGGGACCCAGTCACCAAGAAACCACCTCTGCAATACATCATGAAAGGATTTGAGAGGCCCTACCACAAGGTAGAAGGTCTGCCTTCACAATCCTCCCAAACACTGATCATCAGGAATAGAGGTGGGCCCCCAAAAGGGGGCTGGGGATACAGAGGCCAACATAAGAGCAGCAACATGTTTTTTAGGTGGGGGGAACCCACCACTGCCCTCTCACCCAACTTAAGGGACAACAGAACCCTAAGCTCTGTGGATGAGGGGCTTCAGAACATATCTTGGTCACAGACCTACTAACAGTAGAGGCGTATGTACATAATAAATAATAATATAAAATTAAGCATATACATTTGTGGATTTAAAGACTGCAAAAACAAGAAAAGTCAATGGATTGATACACTCTACCTTCCACAACAGACTTTAGACAGGATGGGTTATGAATCAGAAGCTAGGCTAGGGCTCTGGGGAATAAGACTCCAAAGACCTCATTCTTTCCTACTTCCTCTGCTCTGCCTGGATGCCCACTGCTTATACTCAAGGGTCCTGAGTCTTCAAGAAAAAGGGCAGGCACCCAACCAAGCCCATCGGGCCCATTAAATAGTTCTCTTCAGGATGCTTCTGAAGAGGAATCTAGCCCTCAATCATTTCTTAAGTGAGTCCGTGTACATCAGATATGGGCAAACACCAGAAAGGCAAGATAATACTGCCAATCAATCATTCTTTGAATTTGTACATGGTCTCAACAGGCATTATATCCTGAAAATATTGTTGACAGACTCATCAAGTCTGCGTTGATCTGTGCACATAAAAACCTTGACATACAAACACTTAAAATTTGACTCTTGCCACTAGTACTGTTGTTTCCATGTTGCTTAAAATACCATCTGGTATTTCCCAAAAGATACTTAATGTGATTCTAGTTGAGATGATGTCAGTGGCCTTAGAATACAGAAAAAAAGGTTACTTGAACTAAGTCAAACATAGTTCTAAGAAGCAAAGAAGATTCCCAGCAAAAGGCAGCAAGAGGAAGGCCACTCTCACTCTGCCATTGCTGGTATCTGCCATCTCTTCTTCCAGTCCTGTGGCTGACCAGGGACTCTGGAATGTGAGTCTTCCATTAAGGAAGAAGCAGAGGGAAAACCAGCAAGTAAGCATTAGTTAGCAGCCAGCAGAAAGCATGCAAGTGCTAAAGGAGGAAGGCCCACTTGTCACAGCCTTGAAGGACAGCAGTATCAGCAGGCTCAGTCTTGGTGCACCACTCATCCCTCAAATGGAGGCAAGTGAACCTCAACCTAGAAGTCTCTGAACTCATCTCTCTCTCCTATCAGACCACTCAAAACAAATGAAAATGGCCCTGAGGTATAAAAATCCACTGAGTGTCTTGCTCATGGAAAAAGTTGTATCAAAAGTTTCTGAATTTCCAAGATTGCTTTCATATTCAATTCTAAATCCCTAATTCTGGGTTAGCCTACACCTCACCCAGTTACCCTTGCCAGAACGAAGCACCACTAGTGTACAGCCCAGATCAATAGCAACATGGCCCAGGAGAGAGCCGTTTCCTCCACAAAGTATGGAGCAATTGTGCCACAGAAGCCACCTAGCCCCTCCCTGCTGGGTCAGCTTTGTGTTCCCAAACCTTTGCAAAAGTCCATCTCTAGGATTAGAGCAGACAGAAGTTGTGCCCCTTGCCCATACCACCTGGGAGCATGGGTTATGCAGTGCAGTGTGCAAAGCCAGCCCTCCTTGGCCTTTTCTTGGAGACCCAGGGACCAAAGAGAGCACCTTCTGCACCAACACACAGGAGTCATCTGCCTGGGACTATCCCTGAAAAGCTCCTTGGAGACTTTGCCCCATGGCCCAGGTATGGCAAAGATGGTCACAGATCCCTGGTGGCCTTCAAAAGATGACAGGTGGTGTATATTTTTGTCAGCTGGGACTTGGGCTTAGTCAGTGCCTCCTTAGGTCTGCTCCTCAACCTGTAGAATTTGAAGGCTGAAATTTATGGTTCCTGCTTAGCTCAAAATTATCCTGTTCCTTTGTTTCCTAGGGGTATAAAAATGCATTTCTATTGGCATCTACCACTATTTTCCTAGACTTGGAAAAGCTGGTCCTGTAGTTGTATGGAATGGGGGTGTCAAGGTAAATCTATTTAGTTAGTGTTCACTATTAATGTGAAGTACTGCATTCACAAATTCCTTGGAAAAAAAAAAAACATTAGAAAGAGGCAAGATGCCCTACTTTGGCCCTAAGGAAGCCAACCATGTCCACCATGGCATTGAGTTCTCTGCAGGGAGTGCAGTGCGGGGGACGGGGTGGAGGGTAAGGAAGGAAGAACAGAATTGAATGTGGCACCCTTTCAAATTCAACTTATTTAAATACCAAGATTTAAGCTATTTGATTAGTGCCTTAGTAAATCCATTTACAAATCTTAGAGTTCTGTTTTCCTAAGAATTTAAATTCATGATTTTGGACTTGCCTGATGAATACAGACAAAATGACGATAAATACAGAACAGAACCATGAAGGGAGAGAACCTCTAAAGACAGTTGAAAACAGCCCCATTACAAAGAGGGCAAAATGTCCTGGACATTCGGATCCCAGGAGTCTAGTTCCAGTGGAGCCTTCAGGATGCCAGAGTGGCTGCTTAGGAGAAAGTGTGGTCTGTCCCAAACCATAGAGCCAGGCTAGCAACAGAGGCCACTGTAGGCAAGGCCCTCAGGGCAGAACTGAGGGTGGGGGCTGCATCTGGATGGCAACCCTAGGAGAGGATAATCCAGCCAGAGCGCTGAAGTGCAGCAACTATGCACCAAGATTTCACCTAATTAACAGTCTTTTTAGCCCAGCCCCAATGACTTTACAGCTCCGACTGGCATGGGTCCTCCTAAGTGAGACCACTCTCCTGCTGCCCCAGAGAAGAAAGGGACCAGTGTTTCTCCTTCAACGGTCTGAGGGATCTGACTCAGAGGGAACATGAGATTTGGAAAAGAACCTGGTGGTTCAGACATGAGTGCTGCTTGAAGGGTCTTTAGCTCTCCTCAGCTGTAATTATAGCCACATATAGTTCAGATTTGTTCCTTTGGGGACCAGATAGGAACTGTTCTGGATTTTGTGTTATCAAAAGTGTGAATCAAAGGTGAAAAATAGTTAACATAAAATGAGTAAAATCTTGGCAGGCTAAAACCTCATCCTGGGAGCCCCACTGTAGTGCTACCTTGCCAGCTCCTTATAAGCAGAATACTCTGCAAGAAGCCACCATGCTGAGCAGCAAGACAGCATACTAAAAATTTCCTGTTTCTCCTAAGAGAGGCAGTGGCTGGTATTCCCCCTACTCCCCTGATTCTCACAGGTCTTTAGGATCCATGAAGAACAGTGGGGCTCTGAGAAAGACACCAGCCTGTGACTCTCATTCCAGAGGCTCCTGTTAGCAAGGCTGCCCTGAGACTGTACATGGAGAGAGGCCCTGGGCCCGAGAGGTGGTCTGGGTGAAGTTCTTTGAGGCCACAGAGCCTTGGCTTGACCACCTGGCTTCCGAGACCTCAGGGAAGGCAAGCACCACTGGGCCAAAGTGGCAGTTCATTGAGGGAGAGACCCCTGCTATGGCCAGGCCCAGGTTTCTTTTTGTTACAGAGAATTCTCATTTGTACACACTTGTCATATCTGTGTTGTGTCTGGCTAGATGCATCTTAGGAAATGGGTTTTTTAACTTGGATGGACATACTTGAAAAAGGGGACACTCCAGTGTGGGGTGCTACACGATACAGGCTCTGTCCCAAGGTGTCCCTTAGGGGCACTCTCCATGACCCTCCACCAAGTGAGGCCAGTATCTCTCTCACTAAGGGGCATGACAGCATCTGAGGAAGACATGCCCGTACTGCCACCTCAGGGCAAACACTTAAATCAGTCATGCACTGACACCACAGCCACCAAACTGCTCACCAGGAGACCAGCCCAGCAATCACCCCCCACATAGCCCAACCAGGGGTGAGCACACTTCCTACCTGAGGGGGCAGAAGACTGCTGCTGAGCCCCCTCCTGCATGCAGTAAGCTCAAATGCAGAAATGCTCTCTTCTCTGCCAGTGACCAGCCACAGTGGGTATGGATAGTCCTATATAAACACTGTGGGCAGGAGAATTCATTTCAGTGTATGAATATCGTTAGCAAGATGCACCTGTCTCTCGGGCTAATGGTAAAACACAAGCTATTAAGAAAGCAGTCACTCAATATCTGCTGACATTAATTTCACTACACATGGTAAATTTGGTATTAAAGTAAGACGGAGACACACATGAAATGGCCACAACAAACATTTGGTTGCTGAATCCCTGTTTGGGGCCAAACTGACCCTGGCTGTCCAAGCAGCCTCTCTAGTGCAGGCTGCATTTGAGGCAGGAGGCACAGCAGTCCTTGGGGGATGCTGCCACCAATGGGCTTCCTGAGCCCAGAGACGAAGGGAAAGGAGGACAGTTGGCTCCCTGGAAATCCCCAAAGTTCCCTCCTTTAAAAACATGGGTTTAGACATGCCTTCTTGGCCCCAAGTAAAGAATCAGTCTCCTGTTCTGATAACTACATATGTTCCCGGGGGAAGGGAAGGGACGTGACCTCCACACCACATGTTTACTGAAAAGCCCTGTGGAAGGTCTCCATTTGGCATCTGTGTAGCAGCATCCTGGGTTAGCAAGAGCAAGGGCTGGGGAGGTGGAGACGGCGCTCTGTGAACTGGGGTGTGAGAGGACAGCTGGCTGAGCCAGAGACCCCAGGCCGAAGGAATTTCAGGATGAAGTCAACTTGCCTCTTGCCAATGATAAACCATGGGTTTAAAATTCATTAACATTCATTTTGGTGATAAAAATTCCTTAGGGTGGGAGCAAAATCACATTCCCAAGCAAACGTTAAACCTTCCTGAGGGAAAGGGGCATGGTTAAACATTAAATTCTCAAAAACAACACTTAGCACAGAGAGGCGACCGACCACAGGTCCCTCTGCATGCCACACCCCACAGTGACGACAGACTTGGCAGGTTCTGCAGTGACACGGTTTTCTTCATTCATCCATCAAGTTCGACAGCGACACCCACTGGGGCACAGAGGAAGGGTGTCCCTCCCTGGGAAGGCCACGGCAGGCCACTTGTGGGGCAAGTCCATCCTATTAGGGTCACATCATGGGACCACAGCAGAGTTCAGACAGAACAAGTTAAAACTCTGCAAAAGACACTTTTGAAAAACATATCTTGAAAAAATAAATCGCAACAATTTTCAACTTCATGCAAATTGAGGGAAGAGAGTGAGTAAATGATAAAAGGTACAGCTGAAAAAATAAACATGATTCTATTTGGGCGAAGAAGTTCATCTCCAAAATCTTGAACATCATGCCCCAGCTGTCGCTTTCTCATCTCTAGTTTCCCATTCCTTCTCTTGCTGTCCTCTGCGGCTTCCAGGAAGGGGACAAAGTCTTTGGTCTCAGAATGTTGCAGGACGCAGCATGGCAGACAAGCTCATACTAATGAAGTCATGGTCTGACAGAGGCCAGAGCCTCAGGTGGGGGACGGTCGAGGAGGGCCAGTGTAGGCACCCCTAGATGGCGCCTTCGTTGTGCAGGCTGTGATTGGCCTTGCTGTGTGTCACACAGTTCTGTTCATTGAGCAGGTTGGCCGTCTCATCTGGCAACCCATCATGCAGCTCCGTAAGAGTCAATTCAATTTTAGTGTTTTCACTGTCTGAAGACTGAGGGGTTTTGTCCATCCGGGATGCCATCAAGGCATTTTGGTATTGCTGTCTTGAGATCTGGGGCCAGAAGATGACACAGAAAACAAACCAAGAGAATGCTTAATTTTAGGTCCTCTTGTCTCTAACATATATTATACATTAAATCCCCCAAAAGGATTTAATGTATAATAGTAGTTACTACAGGAGAAAATCATCCTTGAGCATAAACTAAGCCATTTTTTTTTAAATTCCCTTTGAGAGATGGGGTCTCACTATGTTGCCCAGCCTGGCCTTGAACAATCCTCCTGCTTCAGCCTCCCAAGTAGATGAGGCTATAGGCATGTGCCAGGGTTCCAGGCTTAAATGGAGGCACTTTTTAAGGTTCAGATTGACTATGGCAAACAAAATTTACTGATGTAAACCATTTCCAAATTTTGACTCAATACCAGAGAGATGAGAAAATAGAGATGAGCTTCCACTACACTAAGAAAAGGACCTATCTCCAGGGCAGAAGGCAAGAGGAGGCTCTCCAGAGGTGCATCCCCCTCAGTAGCCTTGTGAGTCTCCCAAGCTCACCCCTTCCAAGCTACCCAGAGTCACTTGTCATGGGCTCACGAATGCTTTTTGGAAAATGTTGGCTCTTTTTCTCCAGATCTCCAGCTCCCAGGCCCTGAACAGGCCACCTTTGATTTTGGCAGCTCAATTGGTACAGCCAAAGGATAAATGTGTTTCCTAGACTTAGTCCTGGGCCCAGCTGAGGGAGGGAGGGTTTGTGGAGAAGAACTGGAACACAGTTTCAAAGGGAAAGCACAATGGAGGGGATAGGAAGCCCCAATAATCTGCCATAGAAATTGGCATCTACCGCAGGGTCCAGCCAAGCCACCCTCTCTTCACCTACCTTGACAAACTGAAGGTCGGAAAGGGCTCGCACTGAGTAATCAGGGATGTAGACTTGCAGAAATGAAGAATTGAGCTGGTTATTACTGCTCCCCAGCGTTGGTGTTATTGCGTCAATCCGGTCACTTCGACTGAGAGAGTCTGAGTGATTTAAGCCACATGGGCGAGGAGGTGACTTATTTTCACCTAGAAAAGGAGAAAATGCCTCTTAAAGTAGAGGTAGCCAATGGTCAGCTCTTCATTCCAAGTGAAAACTAATAATTACCACACAAGCCCCATGAGCTTATCCCAGGTGCCGTTGCCCTGCAGCTACAACACAGGCGTCCTGCACAGATAGCCTCACTGGCTTCTCAGGGACAGATTATGTTAATCTCAGTTGTGACAGAATCCTCCCAAGTCTCACAGTGGCCTTGTACCTTTGGGAGGAACATCACTGAATGCTATGAAATATACAGATGAGGGACAAGGCCTGAGATAGCAAAGTCACCTGATATCAACACAGGTTACAAGAGGATGGCTCTTACCTTTGCCAGAAACAAAACCAAAAAAAGACTGGAGAATGTCCATAAATCCATATGTGTTTTAAATGGCTCAAAATACTTCTGTTTTCTCATTCCATGACCCCCAGCCAAGCCTATTACCTTTGTCTCTAATCCAATAATCCCACCAGGCAGCTGGAGGATAGCTCAGGAATACAGGACACTGAGTATACCAAATCCTCAAGAACCTGGACTAAGATTTTTTTCCTGTTTTTTTTTTTTTTTTTTCCTTTGTGCAGTACTGGGAATTGAACTCAGGGACTTTGTACATGCGAGACAAACACTATGACTAAGCTATATCCATAGTTCTTTTAATTTTGAGACAAGGTCTTGATACATTTCAGAGGCTAGCCTTGAACTTTCAAACCTCCTGCCTCAACCTTCTGAGATTATAGGGGTGTGCCACCACACTCAGTTCTAAGTGAAGCTTTTTTTTTTTTTTTTTTTTTTTTTTTTTTTCTGGATGGCAGGGGAATACCAGGAATTGAACTCAGGGGCACTCAACCACTGAGCCACATCCCCAGCCCTATTTTGTATTTTATTTAGAGACAGGGCCTCACTGAGCTGCTTAGCACCTCACTTTTGCTGAGGCTGGCTTTGAACTCACAATCCTCCTGCCTTAGCCTCCCAAGCTGCTTGAATTTTAGGCATGCACTATCGTGCCCAGCTTTGGTGAGGTTTTGATAACATCCTTTCAATAAGATAAAGTAAAAGGAGTTGCAGGTGAGTATTGTTCTTACTCTTAGAGGAAATTCATTGTAGTTTTTAATAAAAATAAGACCCATCCCTATAAGGCTTTCTCCATTTTTGCTTTCCCAACCACCTCTGTTGCACAGATATTAACTGGGTGCTCACAACAAACAGGTCCTGAATTGTACTATGTCACAGGTATGGAGGGGACCTATTTTTGCAAGTTTTCCCTGACAGATACTCCCTTAGAAGAGTATCTAGTCTTGCCCTTCAATTATCAGAAAGTTGTCCTCATGGCCAATCAAACTCAGCCTCCCTGGCTTTCAGTGACAACCTAGTCTCACTTCCACTCCGGAGTACTACTGGACAACTTTTATTCCTCTGCTATTTGAAAGAAATAGTCCTTAAAATATGAGGAGAGTCATGTCCCCCTGAAGTCTACTCTTTTCCAGGCCAAATGCTTTTTTTTTAGTTTTAGATGGGCACAATACCTTTATTTTTATTTATTCACTCATTCATTCATTCATTCATTTATTTGTGGTGCCAAGGATGGAGCCCAGGGCTTCACACATGCTAGGCGAGTGCTCTACTGCTGAGCCACAACCCTAGCCCCTCAGCTGCTGTTCTTTATACCATGTGTTACCAACCCTTCAGCCCATCCTGATCCCCCATCTTAACCTCCATTTGTAAATGTCCCTCTTTAAATAAGACATTTGGAATAAACATTAGTGCTCTGGGACTCTCAGATGATGAATCCACTTTCTTTTAAGATTTCCATCTCAAAACTTTTATGTCTACAATTGTCATGTCATTAACCAGTTTCCCACTGTTAGTCAAAATTAAATTCAGAGTAGCAGTTTCTCGTGTTTCTTTCCACTATCTTCTATAAGAACAAGGCACATTAATAATTTATCAATGCAGAATGGAACTTTAGAACAGGTGACCAAGTTTGTTAAGCTTCAAATTCATTATCTGTAAAAAGTGCACAATAAAGTACCTACGTCATAAGATCTGAGGGGTAAAAAGATAACAAAGTGCTTAGCATAACATCTGACACCCAGTATGAACTTGATAAAAGTGCCTTGTTAACATTTCATATTCTCTCCTATTAGCTTCCTCAGACTCTTCATTACGCACCAATCCTCAGGACAAAGTCTTTCCTCATGGTGATAATGTCACCCACAATAACAGAAATATGAGGAGTTGTTTCTTGGGCTTTTTTTTTTTTGTATTAAACCCAGGGGTGCTTTACCTCTGAGCCACATCCCCAGCTCTTTTTATTTAAAAAAAAAATATATATATATATATATATATAGTTGTAGGTGGACACAATATCTTTATTTTATTTTTATGTGGTGCTGAGGATCGAACCCAGTGCCTCATTTGTGCTAAGTGATCACTCTGCCACTGAGCCACAACCCCAGCCCCCTTTTTTTTGAGACAGGGTCACACTAAGTTGTTTAGGGCCTCGCTAAATTGCTGAGACTGGCCTCTAACCTGTGATCCTCCTGCCTCAGCCTCTTGAGTTGCTGGGATTACAGGATGCACCACCTCACCTGCTTTGCCTCTATTACTTCTTTGAGACAAGGGATCCTACTGTACCTCTGGGCTTTGGCCATAAATCCCATCAGCATTTCTATAGATAACTTTTTTCAGGGGGTGGGGTATTATGGATTGAACTCAGGAGTGCTTAACCACTAAGCCACAACCTCAGCCTTTTTTCATTGTGAGACAGGGTCTCAACTTTGAACTTGTGATCCTCCTGCCTCTAGGATTACAGGCCTATACCTTTTGAAACAGTGTTTACTTCTAAGTGTTAAAATTTAAAGGTGTAAAAGCAAGGCACTGACAGGACACTTGGCTTTTTGGTGAGACCTTATGCACTGGCAGGTGGAGACTGGGGCCTCTGCATACTTCTGAGTCTGGTTAGTGACCATAGCCCTTTGTTTTTGGGGATGGACCCTCTCCTTTACCTGAAGCCCACTCCTGTCATATGCCATAGTAGTGCCTGGAGAAGCAGCCCATTTCCCAGAACTCCTTCCATAGCGCACAGATGCCTGGCATAATCAAGTGGGCACACAACACTTGGTTTCAGTTCACAGTTTGCACCTCAAGTGCAGTCATTATAACAATTAAAGTAAGACTTAATAATACAGGTCCACATCATTTATCCAAAAACCCTTGGAGACCAGAGATGTCCTAAAATTTAGGAAGGTAATATGATCTGTCTGCCCCATGTTACACGCACCATCCAACAATTCTGGGGCATCCCCTGGAATCAAATGCATTCACCTGCGAGGAGATACAGACAGACCCTTACCACACAGAGTCAAGGCTGGAGCGGCCGTCCCTCAGTTCAGGTCATACTTTGTCATCCAATTTATGTGCTAAGGTTTCATAAAATTATGGGGGGAAATTTCAATTTTTATTTTTTGCTGGCTTCTTATTTTATTGCTTTTTCCTGGCTGATTTTATCCATCCTGCCTCAGACTCAATTCCTTCCTTTAAGCAGTAAGCTAGAAGACACAATAAAGAAACATTCCCAGCCTCCTGCCTGGAGCCAAAAGGCTCCTTTCTGGAAGAGGCTGGAAATCACTGGTTCCATCCAACTCCCGCTTGCTAGGTATCACACATTATTGCAATGTGAGCATCCCTGCAAGTGTGGACCTATAAAAGGGGACTTCACTATCACTGGATCAGATGAAGCAGGCAGAGCTGAGAAATTTCTAAGTTCTATGGTAAAAGTAAAATGCAAATTACATGTCCAGGGGCTTCATCCAAAAGTCACCTGCTTTAGCATCTGAACATTTTAAACAGGTAACAGACGCAAGCAAACAAAATGAAAAAATGTGTGTATATACATACACACACACACACACACACACACACACGTATTTTGCTGGCTGGTTTGTTTAGAGCTCTATGACATTTTACCCCCAAACTTTAGAAGCAAAGATCTGAGGGAATATTAGTTTACTTCTAAGACAAAGTTTGCCTCTTTTACCGAATATCAGCATTGTAGAGTTTTGCTAAACTGGATTATAAGATGCAAATTTCATCAGTCAGGTTTAAAAACATAAGCTGTATGGAACAAAATAAATATAAAAGTTGTGTTACCCAATAGGAAAGTCCAGCAAGTTTAATTAAAGAAAGATTAAGCCTTTCTTTTTAATGGGTGGACATATTAGCTAGGCATAGCCAAACTCTCCTGCAGGGCAGTAATCAGCAGCTGGTTAGGAATGTGCATGGTACTAATTTCAAAACAAACAAAGGGAAACAGGGAGAAGCAGGGGCCACCTGCCTGATAGTAAGCAGAAATACATGCCCCCTGTTCACATGGATGCTGGAAAAATGACCAAAGAAACAGGAATATTGTTGACCTCTGTGGATGGAAAACTATCCTAGTTTGCTAAGAAAAGCTCACGGTCCTTCAGGCTTTTGACCTAATACATTCTATAGAAGATGAATGTGTTCTAGCCTCAGCTTTTGAGACCCTGCAAACTCCATACTCCAGGAGGACACATGAAGGTACAAAAGACGCTGCCCCCTTGCTGACCCGAGAATTCCAGGCCAGCAGTGCAGGTGGGATGGGGCAGGTGACATTAAGGATGCCTGTCATTCTCTCTTTCTGTGTTCCTGAATCCTTTCCCAGCTTTCTGAGCTCTTTCTGTACCTACAGTGGCTTATGCTTTCCTGAATGGCTCACTGTTGGTCAGAGAACCTTAGTTTCAGGGCTCCAAGGAAAATGAGAAGCAGATTTGTCCAAATAGAGGGAGCAGACCAGGCCAGCCAGCTTGCGCAGGGTGGGGGAGGCAAATCAGGAGAATGAAAAGGAAACATGCAGAATTACCTGGAGAACCTGCTGCTAACAACTCTGTTCTGCTGACAACAAAGGTACGAGACAGGGACAAAGGAACTGAAAAAATGGAGAAAAACAGGGTGAGACCATATTGAAAGGCAAGAAGGGAGACCTCTGTAATCAAAGGACAGGAGTGGACATCTGTTCTATTGATAGGAGCATTCAATCACAGAAATGCAAAAGCCACGTAATATGACAAACAAAGCCCACACTGCTTTCCAGGAAGAGGTACCGGGGAGGCTTCAGTCAGGAGAAATCCTATTCACATGCTCCCTGCCTCGTCTAGAAATCTCTTAAGCCAATAATACTGAATCAAGGTTTGCAGCCCCCAAACATGCTACTGCTAAGGACCTCATCACAAATAGCCACCCAAAAAGGGAGCCCAACTGATCAACCAAGAGGATGGCCAAACCGCACCCAATACTTATTCAGCGCACAGCCCACAGCGCTCGTTTCTGTGGCAAGTAATTAATTATTCAATTCATTCACATTCTCGGTAAGTCTTTTTTGACCTGATGCTTTGCACTGCTTTGGAATAATTTCAAATTTCAAAATAGAGGAAACTGAATAAAGCATTTCAAGCCCAGATTTCCTGAGCATGGCTGATCAAGGTCATGCTCACTTGCCACTTACTCGGAGGGGGAGCTGCGGTCCCATCGACACACAATGTTGGGCACATCTTGAAAACCAAGGATTGTCAGTTTTTTCCAGACAGCTAACTTTAATAAATAGAGACAGGCATCTCTTTATCTTGAAGTGCCTGCACTAAATGCATCCCTCAATGAATATACAAAATTCCAGACAGCTAGATGTACAGTCGAGTACAACACTAGGCTTTGGAATAAGTGAAATACTGTTAATAAACTTCCCTTCTTTATTGATAGCTTCAAACTAGGCGAGGGAGGATATTGCCACCCCAAGGCCTTGCTAGTGAACGGGTACTCTTCACTTCCTCTTCTGAATGAGATTTGTCCCTAAAATGTGGTTCAATATGCACTGGGCTAATATTTAGGTTTAGAGAACCAGCAATCAACGAAAGAGCACAGGTGGGGCTTCTTTCTTTTCAAAGTCACCATACAGATCTGGTTCTGCTAACCTGAGGCTAATCTGAGGCTGGCTGCCAAAAGTAGTCACAATGACAACATCTTTCTATTATAAGACATTTCTGCTCATGTTGTAAAGGTCACAGCACACTTGTGGAACCACCACTGCCTTCTATCCTAATAATCACAGGAGGAAATATTATCATATTTCTTCAACAATGAGGAAGCCAAGGAACTGTCCCAATGTCATATAGCCTATAATGATGGAACCGTGGCTATATGAACCCAGGTCTTCTCATGTCTGGTTAAAAGCCTCTCTCACACAAGCTAACAGTGAAAATAGAAGATCACCTTCAAGTTTACCACAGACACACCTACTAACTAGGGTCAGAAAGGCCTGTGTTCATACTGGGTGTCTGTCAGCAGTTGGTCAATGCCTGTGGCCCTCATAGACTTGCATGGGACAGTGAGGAGATGCATCTGGGCCAAAGGAAGTTTAGAACTTTGAGAGACATGCGACAGTGCCCTGGTTTTCTACAGTGCCCTGTAACATCCTTGGGCCCCTCAGACTGCCGGCTGGCACAGTAGATAGAGACAAACATCACAAAAACAGACTTGTCTGGAGATGTCCTCTCCCTTTTTTAAGAGTGTTTTTCAAAAGTGACAGTCATCTTTTTAGGTTGGGTTATTTTTAGGTTGAGGTCTGTTTCCCAAGACAGTCTATCATTTGGCATTTTGGCCACAAGGTGGCACTCCGGCACCTGTCTACCTGCTGACCTGCTCCAGCCAGAGCAAGGCTGCCAGTGAATGCCCTCCATGGCAAATGCAGAGGTGCACTCAAGACCCATCCAAGGTGAGCAAGCACACCAGGTATGTATGTCTGTGTTCATGCCCTGCTAGGACTGGGGCAGCTTTATAGCATCTTGGAATCTTTTGCACGGAGCTCTTGGTTAATCTACCATGGCATCCCCACCCCCCTTAGCTGGCCAACTCAAAAGGCCTGCTCTCTAGATGAGGAGAGGTGGCCGTAGGCTGCAGATATCAACAACCTTGTTCATTCTCAGAAAGATGCAAATAAGAACTTCCAGAGTAGCTAACACTTAGAAGTCTCCAGTGTTAGGTGGAGAGTGACTGGAACCTCGCAGAACAGGCAGGGGTGTGACTGGTACAACCCTCTGGGAACTATTGGGCAGTGTCCACCTGAGCTGAAGAAGCACGTGGGCCATGACAAGCAGTTCCACTTCAACACACACACGTTTACCAAAGACCCCGCCAGGAAGGTTCCGCACACAGTTCAGGCAGCCCCAAACAGGAAAGGACACTACCAGTGTCCATCAGCTGTAGAGTCTCACAATGGAATACTACAATGCAGCAAGAAGAAACATATACGAGCACACACAAGGACCACAGACCAGGGTGACAAGCACGACACCGAGAGGGAGAAGCAGAGCTCCAGAGTACATTTGCATAATTCCATTTATACAAAGCTCAAGATGGTAGTTGCTTTGGGGGGACAGTGACTCAGGAAGCCTGAGGGGGCTTCTGTGAGGTGGGTGACGCTCTGTCTCGACCTCGATGCTAGACTACACAGGTGTGTTCAGTGTGTGAAACTCACAAAAGTGTATACTATGATTAACATCAATAAAAAGTTCAGAAAGTAAGTAAATAAAGTCAATCGGCCGGTACCGAGAGAAAGCTGCTGCAGAAGGGCAGGACTGCCTAAAGCAAGGCCCCGCCTAGGAAGCAAGATCCAAACTCACCTGGAGAGGCTGTGAGGGCCATGACGCCATAGTACGAGAAAGCACTTGCTTCAAACTTCATCCCCTCCTTCCCAGCTTCCACTTCCACTTTCCCCTGTGGAAAGAAAAGGGGTGGTTGAGTCTGGCCGCGTGAGTCTGTATGCACAGTTGACACAAAATTTGGTCCTTCCTCAGGCTTTTGTCTAAATTCCTTTCCCATTGATCCCAAGGAAGCTTCAGATAATTTTTCTCATGTTGAAGAGGGGGTTAATTCATCTTTAATAGGAAAACCAGATTTGGATGGATATGTGCAGGTGGTAATAAAGTGTGACAGGTACCATCTGGGAGTCCACTTAATATTCTCCAGCATCCTTAGTTCTTGGGCTCTTTGAGAGCCCTCCAGTCACAAAAAGATGGTGCTCTTGCTCCATCAGTGAGAAAAACACTGAGCCGGTGCTCAGTGTGGCTGCCTAAGCTGTCCTGCAGGACCCAGAGTCGGGGTAGAATCCAGTTCAAGGGCCAGTATGGTTTGTGGCCATGGATCAAAGTCCTGGACAGAACCACTCCGATCTCATAAACCCTATGTCCTGGGTATCTGAGCAGAGACCTAACAGGCCAGCTCCCTGGGGGGACTTCGGCACATGGACCTTCTCCTCATCATCTTGGAAAAGTGCCTAGAGTCTCCTTCCATTGGAACAGAACTCCCTTTGCTTCCCCTAACCTTTCCCCCGGTTTCTCTTTCTCCAACTTGTCTGCAACCTTTCTCTCCATCGTTACCACTTCTGTGGGGAAGACTGCGCCTTATCCATCCCCCAAAGCCCCGAAACCACCATAATCCTTCCAGGGGAGGTGCCCCACATGAGTTTCCTGGCCTACGCAATGTTCTCAATGAGTCTCACTCCTAGATGACCCAGCCAAGTGTCAGAACGTCTTGCTCACATTACCTATGGCTGCCTCTTCAGGGAGCAGGCATCTCGACAGTACGTTCTTTACAAGGGGTTAACAAGTGTTAAGCAACCATTTGTCGAAAAGCAACTGTGCTAACACCTCATGATGTTTTGTTAATCCAGTTAAGGCTCGTAACTCTATGAATCAGACACAATTATCTCTCTCTCTTATAAATCAGGAGAGAGGGGCTCATATTTAGTGGTCAAATAACATGCTACACATGCCATCAACTATTATGAACCCCATTATTCTGATCACACTGTATTAAATTATCTTACATTAAATTCTCAATTATAGAAGTTCTTTCTTAGATTCCTTCTTCAGGAGGAAGACTAACTGTGCCCCTCTCTCAGGTTTTTCTTCACTCTATGGAAATACTTCTTTTTACTAGTCCTAGACAATTCTCTTGCTGTAAGAAAGGAACTTAAAATTACAAAATTACACACATCTTTTTTTTTTTTTCCAGTGCTGGTGATTAAACCTTGGGCCCTATAACCCAACACCTCAACCCACAATTTTAAATCAACCTGCAAATAAGTGGATGCTGAAAACCCTTGCCATGCAGGTAGGGCCCCACAGGGGGCACTGTGGAGCCCATGGGAAGGCAGCCTTGGCCCTCTAAACAGCTTATAGTCCTATGGGTAGAGGACAGCAGGGAAGACCAATGAGCGAGCCAATAAACAAAAGCACTATGGGAAAAGGACAAGAAGAATATAAGGGAGTTCAGAGGAAAAACACTTTTTATTCTCGACAAAGACACATTTTATACACAGGAAAGAAAAATATAAGGATGAGCAGGATCTGGTTGAACCGAGAGAAGGGAATGGCATGAAGGAAGGTTGGAGGCAGGTGACAGACGCCAGGCCGGAGGCTGTGCGAGGGAGAAGGGGAGAGGAGGCTGGAGAGCAGCTTGGTGAGCAGCTCGGACCACAGGGCTCCAGGAATAACGACTAGGGCAGGTGGGTTCTAGGGCAGGTGGGTTCTAGGGCAGGTGGGTTCTAGGGCAGGAGGGCTCTAGGGCAGGTGGGTTCTAGGGCAGGAGGGTTCTAGGGCAGGTGGGTTCTAGGGCAGGTGGGTTCTAGGGCAGGTGGGCTCTAGGGCAGGTGGGCTCTAGGGCAGGTGGGTTCTAGGGCAGGTGGGTTCTAGGGCAGGTGGGTTCTAGGGCAGGAGGGCTCTAGGGCAGGTGGGTTCTAGGGCAGGTGGGTTCTAGGGCAGGTGGGTTCTAGGGCAGGAGGGCTCTAGGGCAGGTGGGTTCTAGGGCAGGTGGGTTCTAGGGCAGGTGGGCTCTAGGGCAGGAGGGCTCTAGGGCAGGTGGGTTCTAGGGCAGGTGGGTTCTAGGGCAGGTGGGTTCTAGGGCAAGTGGGCTCTAGGGCAGGTGGGCTCTAGGGCAGAGGAACATGGTTTCAGGAAGGTCTAGGCAGGCTAGGGTGGTGGCCCTTAAGCTGGAAAGAGATTGTGATGAGAGAAACCATGGGTCAAGAACAAACAGAACTTCGTGAAACTGCCAGGGAGAGGACAGCTGGGAGGGAGGGAGAGGGAGTCATCGGAACAGAGGCCGAGCCACGAGGGAAGGCCTCTGGAGAGCTGCTCTAGCGGCGAGGCTGGGAGGAGAGGAAGACTCCAGTCCGGAAAGAGGCTTCTAAAGAGGCTCCAAAGACACGAAGACGCTTGGGGGAGATCAGAACTGTGGATAGAGACCCAGGAGTGGAGGAGAGCAGGCCAATGGGCAGAGAAAAGGACCAGCCCCAGACCCTGACCCAGAGGACCAGAAACCAAAGTGGGACTGGAGAAGCCCGGGGCAGAAGAGAAGCCTGACGAGGGTCTCATCACAGTGTGGCCGGGGGTTCGTGATAAAGCTGGGTCAGCAGCATGAATGAGCACAGGGAGGCCAAGGAGAGCAGTGGAGCTGATGAGGGAGTCGCTGGTGGCCCTCAAGGTTATTTCCATCGCACAGAGAAGAAAGGAATCAGCAGGTGGAACTGGCGGCAGCGTGGAGTGGATCCAGGGAAGGGTGCTCAGGACCCAGGGGCATGCACGATCAGTGTGGAGAAGAGGGGCTGATGGGGAGCAAAAGCTGGCTGGCAGGAAGAATGGGATGCAGGGCACAGTGACTGCTGCCAAGGCAGACAGGGTCCCCCAGAGAGGAGGGAAGACAAGGCAGGAACAGAGATGGCATTCAGAGATGATGAGCAATAAAACGGCAGTGCCTGATGGCCTGTCAGTCCAGATTACTTATCCATCTCTTCCTGGACTAACCCAGGATTTTGCATCAGAGTTAATATGTACATACATGCTCTCGGGAAACCTGACTTTGTAGTCTGGGATCTCAAGAGTGGCTGCAGGACCATGTCTACCTGAACTTCTACACAAAGAGTCAAATACAACAGGGCCTCACCGTCTGCAGTGGGTCTGGTGGTTTGTTTTTACAAGCTCCAGGCCCTGTGTGTTCTGAATCTCTGCAAGTGGGTGTCAGTTCACATTTTTGTGTGTGTGACAAACTCTCAGAACCAGCAAGGCAACAGTCACAATCAGAACAGGACTGAGGAATAGCAGTGGGCCTACCTCCTGGAAAGGAACCTTACCTGGGGCAGAACTCACAGTACTGGGGCCGGAAGTTCCTCCTACTTAACCCAGGGCGAAGATGCCCAAGTCCAACCTCCAGCTCCCACTCCGAAGCACCAAAGTAACTAGTATGGGGTGCAACTTTGGCACTAGGATTTTTTAAAAGTCCTCTAGGTGATTTTAGCAAGTAGCAAAGTTTGGGAGTCCCCGATTGCAGGCTGCAGGTGAATAATGGCCCCAGCTCCAGAAATTATATTCCCTGACCTCTCAAGAGACTTGCAAAAAGGCACAGGGGCTGTGGGTCTGCTAATTAAACAAGGTCAGCTGAAGATCAGAGCACAAGGGCTGGGGTTGTGGCTCAGCGGTAGAGTGCTTGCCTCACATGCGTGAGGCACTGGGTTTGATCCTCAGCACCACATAAATAAATAAAATAAAGGTATTTGCCCATCTGCAACTAAAAAAAAGTCTTTAAAAAAAATCAGAGCACAAAATCATAGTCATCTCAGAGGATGTCAAATGTCATCCTATGTCTATTAAGACAGGGCCCCAGGCGGGGGAGGATCAGCCATCTTCCTTCTAGAAGCTGCTGAGTCCAGATCATCATGCTATAGGACGAGGGGCACAGATGCACTAGGTTGGTGGCTCCTAAACATTTGAGTTCCAAGAATTAGTAAAACACTCCTCTACCCCCAATGGGTGACCGTTATAGGGTTGCTATTTCATTATCTTCTGTTACCATCATTTCATAAAAGATCAGATATTTTAACCCCACAGATTTAGAAAACATAATTTCAGAATAATAGGACTTCAAACCGAATACATCCAACTTTTTGAAAAACTCATTTTAACCACCTTTTTCTCATTTTGGTGAAAACTTCTATAGTATCAGCACATAGGAACAACCACACTACATTAATTTTATTCCACTTATAGAATCACAGTAGATGAGAGGACCCCTGCAGTCTCTCGGCTCTAGCCGTCTATGACCTTGCAACTGCACGAGCTTTAACAACTGCCAGCCCCGTGCCCTCTCCAAAGGGTTGAGCTCTTCTGACAGGCAAGTTTTAGGAACATCCTGGAAACACATTTTTTATTCATTAGTGTGTGTCAGTGGCTCCAAAAAGAGATCTTTTTCAAATAACCCCACCATAGGCAGACTAGGGCCATCCTCCTGATGAAATGGCTTGTCCAGCTCAAAATCAATTAGGTGTCTTCTCAGATGACTTCTTCCACACATAAGGAGCAGCATATTGATTTTACTTTTGAAATATTCATAAATTGACTATCACAATAAAAAAAAATCAGGACAGGACATAATGAATGCTAGGCATTCCCAGAGGGAACTAGGGCTTTCTGTTTGAAAACTGACAAACTAGAAAATCTCACAATGCCAAGCACAGCTGGCTTCCCAAGTAAAAATCCTAGCACAGAATCCTACCTTCCTGTGGAGGAAGGTCTTGGACAACCTCTTCTCAAACTTTCTAAGCATCCACAGGTCCTACAGCGTCTGCTCCTGTCACTGGCCTTAGAGTGTGGTCCTACGCTGTCCTAGCAGGTACAGCCCAAGTGCCGTGGAGCAGAGACATGAGTGGTCAGTTGGCCAGACTGTTGCAGACGACTTTCTCAGGTACCCCAGGACCCCTGCTCACCCTCAAGTGCAGATTTTTAGATTTTGTCTCACTTTTGACTTTCAGATCCCTATCATAGAGCATCCCGTGGGGCTTGCCAGGGGCACAAATGTGAAGTGGTTACCAGCAGTTCCAACAAGAGGGGAAGTACCACCCAAAGGTGCCTGTGGCTTTCCACCCGGAACTGCAGATGTAGGCCTAGTGTTCCAAGTTTGCTTCATAAGATTTACTTTTTAAATTTTGGAAGTTAACATGGTGGCACCTGCCTATCATCTCAGCTACCTGGGAGGATGAAGTAAGAGGAGTACAATGTTCAAGGCAAGAAGATCCTGAGTTTGTGACTAGCCCCGGCAACTTAGCAAGACCCCATCTCAAAATATTTAAAAGGGGTTAGCGATAAAGTTCAACGATAGTGCCTTGGGTACCATCCCAATCCCCATAACTGGAAAAAAATATATACACACACATGTGTATGTTATTTATGCATGTACATATTCTGCTAGTCAAAAATTTAATTTATATATATTTTCAGCCATCTAGTTGACCATCTTCTAACAAAGTGCTTATAAATACACTGGCACCAAGTTGTACAAATTTTTTAAAAATAGTGTTAATGCTGGGTGTCCCAGTTATATTTTTCTTTAAAATAGATGTATTATCTGTACTTGGCTCAAGATTGTAGGTCCATTCCTACACACCCTGCCCTTCAAAAATAACACCCTGGCATTCAAAAATGCCAATACTGAAGGTTTAAATTCTCCCAATAACAAGTTAAACCACATAGTTTTGTCAAGAGCCATATGAATTCCAAGATGCCACCTGCCATCTCCACAAAAAAACAATAGTCATTTTAAGAAAAATATCTTTTGAATCCATGTCAGAAGCTCTGAAAGAGTGTGGATAGGCAGGTAATAAAAGAAAAAATTATATTAATCTGAAGCATGAAATCAACAAGAAAAAGTAACTTCAGGAAAATATATATATATATATATATATATATATATATATATATATATATATATATATATATATATAGTCAATTGGAAAAGAAAATGTTTTCCCATCATCTCTTTTTTAAGTTTGTTTTATTTTTATTTTATTTATTTATTTTTAGTTGTAGATAGACACAATACTTTTATTTTATTTATTCATTTATTTTTTAAATATTTATTTTTTACTTGTAGTTGGACACAATACCTTTATATATTTATTTTTATGTGGTGCTGAGGATCAAACCCAGGGCCTCACACATGCTAGATAAGGGCTCTGCCACTGAGCCACAACCCCAGCCCCATCATCTCTTATGTTTACAAAAATAATAATTTGGTCATGTGCTGTGGAAAAGCAATCATACTATCTTTCATTTGATTATACAGACATTTTACTCCTCAAACGACCACTGAGCCCTTCGTTATAAAACACCAACTGTGTAAGTTATCCAGTGATCTATTATATTTTGTCCATTTTTATTAAGAAAACAATTTACTGCAGTTATATGCCCATGCAATTCTTTTTACTTGACATATTTGGGGGGTGTACCAGGGATTGAACCCAGGGGCACCTGGCTACTGAGCCACATCCCTAGCCCTATTTTATATTTTATTTAGAGACAGGGTCTCACTGAGTTGCTTAGCACCTCGACATTGCTGAGGCTGGCTTTGATCCTCCTGTCTCAGCCTTCCAAGCCACTGGGATTACAGGCCTATGCCACTGTGCCTGGCACTTGACATACTTTTGCATGTGCTTTCTGCTTTTATACTACCTAGTGGTGCCTCATTATGATATCTCAGAGTTTGATTAGTTATTGAGCATGTGAACTATTTCTATTTTAAAATTAATATATTTGATTGTATATCTATATATTTGCATAGATACAGCTTTGTAAAACAATGGTTTATTTAGATGTGAGACTGCTAACTTAAGAATCTGAAAGGTTGATAGAACTTTTTCTGTATACTATTTAGAGTTTGGTTTTTTTAAAAAAAATTTTTTTTTTAAAATAGGTAGACACAATGTCTTTATTTTACTTTACATGGTGCTGAGGATCAAACCCAGTGCTAGGCGCGTGCTCTACCTCTGAGCCACAACCCCAGCTCAAGATTTTTGCTTTCTAAAACCAACAGTGGATGCTTAATTTAGTTGCCTTTCTGATATTTATTGATACAAGCATAACAATTTTTTACTACTTTAATTAATGTGGCATATTTTGATTTTGTTGGTTTTATAACCTTTCATTCTAAAATAAACTCAATTCAGTCACCATCACAATGAGTAACTCTTTGGGTATATTGTTACTATCTATGATCTTTTTATTCAAAAATTCTACATCAATGTTAAAAAGTGACACTGAGGGCTGGGGATGTGGCTCAAGAGGTAGCGTGCTCGCCTGGCATGCGTGCGGCCCGGGTTCGATCCTCAGCACCACATACAAACAAAGATGTTGTGTCTGCCGAAAACTAAAAAATAAATAAATAAATATTAAAAATTCTCTCTCTCTCTCTCTCTCTCTCTCTCTCTCTCTCTCTCTCTCCCTGTCTCACTCTCTTTAAAAAAAAAAAAAAGTGACACTGAACCATAATATTATGTTTTAGAATTAAGCCCATATTATAAAGAACGCATTTGACTACCATATCATCTTGTTCTATGATACAGAAACATTGAGTTCTTCAAAGTTTGATGTTTTTTTCCCTATCAAATCCTTTATTCCAGCTGCTTTTTTCAGGAACAAGAGAACTTTTTTCATCTTTAATCACACTAATTATGAAAGACAATATTGATTTTGTTAATTTTTCTCTTTTGGTAGCACTGAACCCAGAGCCCCATTGACACTAGGCGAGTGCTCTACCCCTAAGCTGCAGCTTCAGCCCCAGTTTTGGTAATCTTTTTTTTGGTGCTGGCGATCAATCATGCATGCGAGGCAAGCACCAACGTATATCCCCAGCCCTGCAGTTTTGGTTATCTTTTAAAAGAACCAAACCTTGGGTGGTGCACACCTGTAATCCCAACAACTTGGAAGGCTAAGCAGAAGGATCACAAGTTCACGACCAGCCTTAGCAACTTAGCAAGACCTTGTCTCAAAATAAAAAATATAGCTCAGTTGGTAGAGTGATTCCCTTGAATGCACAAGGCCTTGGGTTCAATCCCCAGTGCCACAAAAATAGATAGATAGATAGATAGATAGATAGATAGATAGATAGATAGATAGGACTAGAGATATAGCTCAGTCGTAAAGAACCCATGGGTTCAATTCCTTTATTATTCAAATCCTTTATTATTAATACTACTAATAAAATGGGCTGGGGTTGTGGATCAGTGATAGAGCGCATGCCTAGCATGTGTGAGGTTCTATAAATAAATAAAACAAAGGTCCATCAACAACTAAAAACATTTAAAAATTTTAAAAAATAAATAAAATCAACATTTGGTTTTCCTATCAGTTATAGGTTTTATTTTTTAGGTTTTTTTTTTGTGGGGGGGGCACCTTGAGGAGAGTATCTAATTGTCTTTAAAGCATGATAATGCCCTGAGGGCTTTCCTCAAAGAGAAAATTGGAATGTTTCTTTTTTTTTTTTAACTAATTTATTTATTTTTATTTGTTCCACTTAGTTGTACGTGACAGCAGAATGCATTTCGATTAATCTTACACAAATGGAGCACAACATTTCAATTCTCTGGTTGTACACGACGTAGAGACACCATTTGTGCAATCATGCATGTACCCACAGTAATAATGTCCATCTCATTCCATCATCTTTCCTACCCTCATGACCCCCCTACTTTTATTTTTTAGTTTATTTTTATTTTTATTTTATTATTTTATTTGTTCTTTTATTGCTTTGTCCTTTTGCAAGATAATTGTTTTTTTTTATTTAAGTACTTAAAATTTCTTAAAACTGAATAAATGGCATTACATTACTTAATAGTCTTTTATGGTATACTATGTATTTTAAGATATTCTATATATTTTCTCCCTAATTCAGTTGCCATTAATTCTAATATTTAATAATTATCTTTTTAAATAGGTAGCACATGCCCACAGTAAACAGCTCAACCTCCACAGTGAGAAACACCCCCTTCAACTCTACTCCCCCCTCCAGGCCTCGTCCCAAAAGGAGACAATTACAACCAGCACCTTTCAAGAAATTTCATATATTTATGTTTGTGTGAAAGAAAAGTCTAGGTTTTTTTTTCATTCACACAAACAAGAACAAGTTATACACACCCACGGTGCCTCAAATATAAACCTACATAAGAAAGTTTATCACAATTTTAACACAGGTAACTACTTTTTGATTATGCTTTTATTCCTAATTTCATTATGCTCCATGCAAGAAGTTTTATGAAATTCCTATGTTTTTGTATTTATTAGAGTGTACACTGTGACACAGTAAATGATCAATTTTTATGAAAGAGTGCACAAATATTTTTACAATATATTTCTCTGGCTTTTTTTGTTTTATTTTCTTCAAATCTATTCTTTTACTAGTTATGAGATTTAAAACTACTATATAACTTTTCTTGGTATGCTTGCTCTTTTATGATGGTGGAAAAACATCTTTACTGAGATGCCTCAAAAAAGTAGGGATGGAACCATCATAAGACTCGGCTTGGTATTTTCCCCAAAGATATGAAATTGGGATACTACAGCGATAACAGCCACCGTATCAACGTTTATAGTACTACGATTCACAATAGCTAAATTATGGAATCAATCCAGGTGCCTGTCACTAGAGGACTGGATTCAGAAATCATCTCAGGGGCTGGGGTTGTGGCTCAGCAATAGAGCGCTCACCTTGAACGTGCGAGACCCTGAGTTCGAGCTTCAGCACCACATAAAAATAAATAAGTGAAATAAAGGTATTGTGTGTCCAACTACAACTAAAAAATAAACATTAAAAAGAAATCATCCTGTCTATCTACCTATCATACACAGAGTTCTACTCAGCTATAAAAATAATGAAATTGTGGCATCTGCTGGTACACAGATAGAAATGGAGAACATTATGCTAAGTGAAATAAGCCAAACTCAGAAAATCGAAAATCAAATGTTTTCTCTCATATGCAGAAGCTAGAGAAAAGTAAAGGAGGAGGAAAGGATAGGATAACAAAGAACCAATCAAATATAAATTAATAGGCAAGTGAAAGAAAGTCTAGTAGAGAAGGAGAAGTGGGGGAGGACAGGGAGGGAAAAGGGGAGCTCATGAGCTGTAATCAATTTCCATGCATGTGTGAGTCTGTTGGGATGGACCCAACTACTACGTATAACTATAAAGCTCTAATATAAAAAAAAACTCCACCAAAGTTGTGTTCCTCACCATTTCTACATTTACATATATTTTGTTAGGTTATTTAAGGCATATATTGACAATTTAGCTTGAAAATCTACATTTCTGTTTAAAACTTAAAGTTTTAGCCTTTTTATGTATGCGTAGTAGGAGAACTTTGTATTACGTAATTTACAATACATTCTTCTAATTAAGTTTATTCAAACCATTTTCTTTGACTAAATTACACTTTATTTCATCTAGGGCTTAAACTAAAAAATGATGATTCTATGTACAATTAGAGTCACAATGTCAATTACTTAAGACATTTTTCTAGAGTCAAAGGGGATACTCTGTTATTTTATGGGTTCTGTTTGTGTGAAAGAAAAGTCTAGGGTTTTTTCATTCACACAAACAAGAACAAGTCATACACACCCACGGTGCCTCAAATATAAACCTACATAAGAAAGTTTATCACAATTTTAACACGGGTAACTGGCCAGTCTGCTAAAATCTAAAGATTAAATACCTCCACAGGCCTGTTCATCAAGCAATCAAAGTATTTATAATACCCCATGACACTGTCAGCTCAACAAACCTGTCAACTTACATAAATATTTAACAGGAGGAGATATTCAAATACTAGTACTTATACATAAACACCTTATAAAAAAATACATTTAAAAGACTTGCTTATAAATAGACAAGGATTATAAAGTTCCTTTCCTATAACATTTTAAGACCCATGGATTTCTTTTATAGCAACAGAGCATTATCCAATCACAACTAAATAAAAGCTAACTACACAAAAATAGACAACAGAAAGCCACATTATTTGTTACTACTGAAATTCACAGTATCAATCCTCAAAATTCCTTTAAACAACAACATTAAACTATAACTCGGTTCTCTAGGCTTAGGGAGTAGGTGAAATAAATGAAATATCCCCGCTCCCGTGCCCTCAGCTTTGAGCTTACAATATACAGAATAAAAGAAGAGTGAATGAATGAGGCTCAAGTTAGTAGATACTGAACTCATGAACCTGGAGACGGAAGCTGCTAAGAGTGGCACGAAATCAGCAATCCAGGGTGTCTTTCTACTCTTTCCTCCTGGTCCCAGATACCATGATCCTGCCCAGACGAGGGACACATCTGAACACAACACCTGGCAGAGTTTCTGACACCTACACATCTGAGAAGAGTTGTTTTCAAGTAAAAATGACCCTTTTTTGATTCAGAAAGCTGGGGCCTTGCAGGACTCATATAAATTTTAGGTCCTACCAAGTACTAATTATATTCTCATAATCATGCTTCCACTTCATATCTAAGGAATAAGAAATATCAGAAAGCTTAAAGTGCTAGTATTCATGCATTGAAAATCTCAGATTTCCTGAGAAAGTGACTCGCCAATAAAGAGGTACAAGCTGGGCGCCTTAATCCCAGCAACTCAGGAGGCTGAAGCAGGAGGATCACAAATTCAGGCCACCCTCTTCAACTAGGTGAGGCTCTGTCTCAAAATAAAAAGGACCAGGGGTCAGCTCAGTGGTAAAGTGTCCTTGGGTTCAATCCCCAGTACCAAAAGAAATTAAAAATTTAAAATACAGAGGTATAAGAAGTCATGAAACCTGGGATTTTATTCACTGTGATATCCATCTTGGTCTCCATGCCACAGGCCCTGTGCTGCGCACTGAGATGTAACAAGGCCTCCTGTCAACTCCAGCACCCAAGCCCCACGGGGGGTCAGAATGGATGGCCTTCCCCTTGGGTGGTGGATGGTGTTCTAATGAGAGGAACTAGTTACCACTGCCTGGAGATGCTGTCCTCCTTCCAACAGTTCCTCTGTCAGAGTCTATAGTTAGTACTAAGGATAAAAACAACTATAAATGGATTATTTTGATGGTGCTAATGGCTTGGTCACTATGTAAGGCCAAGTCCTCGTGAGGGATGAAAAAAGAAGAGAGGTTCCCAAGGAAGCCATGACAATAAGTTTCAAACACCCATTGGGATTTGGACAGGCACAGGTACTTTTCCAAACTCTTCAAAAAATACCAACAACCACATTCACCATCCTTCATTCAGCACGGAGCCTGGGCCATCCACCAAGTGCCCTTCGGTGCTGGAAACTAAAGTAACAGTGGCACTGCTTCCCAGCAGGATTATTTTACAGACATGAAAACAGATGAAATTCTCCCCTAAACAAAAAGTTAGGACACCTTGATACCCATTCACCTCCACCAGGCCTCCTCAGATTGAAAAGGCGGGTGTTCAGTGAAGCAAACAACTGTTGAATAATTCCTCTGACCTGAAGAATGAGAACGAAGTAGTCTACAGGTCTGTTGCGCTGGTAGAGGTAGTACTCTGGGGCTTTCTTGTTCTTCTCATCATACTTCAGTTCCTGGATGACATTGGGGTGCTTTAGCAGCCTTAGAAGGATCTTCTCTGACATCTGGGATGGGCTAAATGCTTCTACTTCTATAGACATAAACACAACTTGACATTACACTTCAAATGGACGGAAAAGATCATGCTAGTAATTAAGGTGTTCAGATAGCAAGAATACTTGGCATCAAAGTGATACAACATGGGTGAACAAGGCTTCCGTCTGGTGATCCACTGGGGACAGATTACCTGGGAGAAATTAGAAAATGCTCCATTCTCAGGTTTGTTCCTTTTTAATCTTTCCTTTTCACCCTGTCATTGGGTTCGGTCTCATAAAAGTGCCCTACGTTTCTGACATGGAAATGAAAACCCATCAGCAGCAGGCTCCTTGAGCGCCAGGAGGCCTCCAACAAGCAGGACAACCAGACTGTCCAAAGACAGCGGGAGGAGGAAGCCAAGGTCGGGCAGCGCCGAGGCGTGGGTTAGTACCGGTGCAGACACGGGCTCCCCTCCACTCTCCCACGCAACTATCCTGCGATTCCGGGGACCACGGAGGGAGAGAGTCGGAATAAAAGCAAGGCCGTGCACACATCAACATGCACTCCAACTTGCCAAAAACCAAAAAAAAGGAATGTTGGTCAGCACTGACAGAGATAGGAGCTTTCTTTAAAATAACAAATGTCCAAATTACTGACTTGAGGGCGCTATTCCTGAAACTGGACTTTATGGTTTCTCAGAGGCAGAGTAGGATAACATTCAGCTTTAACGTGTGGTTCTTAAATGATGAGGACAATATTATCGGAATTAGAAGAAGAATAATAAGCAAGTTAAAGATATTGTTTATTTTTATTTTTTTAAAATTAGATGCTATATATGAGCTATAAATTCTGTATTCACTTCTGCGACTTTTTGGTAATAAAAAATACATAGCAGAAAATTTGGAAAATAGAGAAAAAGAGAAGAAAATAAAAATTATCTATAAGCCAACTACTTCGATAACCATTCAGAGCAATTTGGTGAGTATTTCTTTCCAGTGCTTTGCCTAGGCCTGTGTGCCTGTGTACGCGTGTCTGTGTACCACAGAAACACAACTGTGATCTTAATGTACACATAGCTTTAGGTCCTGTTTTTTTCCCTCTTTACATTAAAGTCATGGACACCTTCCCATGTCATAAATGAGACTGTGAGCACTTCCATGTATCTGAAAGCGTAGGTAGCATTCCGCCACGTGGTTGTTGTTGGCCTTCTTTTCAAAATATTTTAAGTATACTGCATGCAGTTGAAAGGTACTGGCTGCCCATCTTGGAAACAGACGTCTTCTACAAGCCTCTGGGTACTTTCACATTTTCTCACACTTCCCCTGGCCAACAGAGCTCACCCTTCACCTAGGGAGCCATGTGGGGATGTGAGAGGGTTAGTCAGTCTTTAAGTCCATTCAACCTTGACCTCTCGGGAGCAGTCAGTGCCGGCTGAGTTGGTGGCTTTAATAATGTGAACACTTGCCTCCTGGAATGGGCCCAAGTTAACAATCTGATTTGAAGAGGCCACCAAGAAATCCATGTCAAAGTCCTTAGAATTTCTGATTTCATCAAAACCATAAAAGATAGAGATTTAAGTCTGAGAACCTATGTTTCTTCTTTGCAAATCATAGCACCTGCGTTACCACTGATGTCCAACTGTTCTTCCAAGGCAAGCTGAAGAGAGAATTACTCAACTGTCCAATCAAACGAGCTGTGTCTGGTTTGCACTGTCAGCCTACTCCGCCAGCTGGCTGGCCCATGGACTTAGCTGGAAGGAGATGGCCTGGCCTACTGAACACATGCAGTGTGGCACTGACATTCATCCTTACCTTTCAGACCAATTTTAAGTTACTGGTCCACCCCTGGTAAATGTCTCAGAGGGTTCATGCCGACACTGAACACAGGAGAGGAGAGAATTTAAAGAGAAAAAAACAAAACAAAACAAAAAAACAAAAAAAAAAACAAAAAACAAAACACAAAAGTGGCATTACTTATCACCCCATTTCCCAGTCTCCACCCCCAGCCCCCCACTCAGTGCTGGTGAGAAATGGCTCCAGGGCTGGCAGCGATCTCAAACTGTGATAAGCGCACTTGCCTGTTGCTAGGAAACGGTGCATGGCCAGGAGAAGCTGCGGTGATATTTTAACCTTCATCTCGCTGTCTGTCTGCTTAAAGGCAGAAAAATCTTGCTTTCTTTCACGGTGGGCCACTTTCTTTTTCGTTCTGTTATCGGCTGAGGGAAGAATGAGAAAAGAAGGAAAATAAGGAAATACAGTCCTTTAGAACAGGGATCTTTTCAGATGGAAGAGACAAAGCACACCGGGAGGCCAGCCCCTGCAGGAACGGGCTCTGGGCTCCAAACATCACACAGGAGCAAGGGGCAAAGTCCCACCAAGTTGGCCTAGAGCACAGCCACCACATCAGACCTCACGAAGGTCATCAGAGAGCCCTGATGTCAGACATGATGGGGCAGACAGGCACACATGGCCTCCCGCGACTCAATGTCACCACACTCCAGTGAAGAACTGCCACCTGGACACACACAAGGGACACTGTCTCTGCCCTTAAAGACGCCGCCCCGCCTCAGAAGAAAGGAAATAACATACAAACAAAACCCCTCAGGAAACAAGAAAGCATTCACGAAACACTACTTTAATTAATATCTTTTGACTTCACTTCTACCACAGGCCATGATTTCCTCAAGGTCAAGTGAACATGAAGAAGGTGATCCAGAACAGGGCTGAGCAAGCCTCCCCTGGAAAGGGCCAGGGAGTGCAGACCTGGGGCCCCGTGGGCTATACAGCTTCTGGTACAGGATCCACACTGCTGTACAGCAAATGAATGAGCACAGCTGGATGCCAACAAAATTTCAATTATGGACACAGAAATTTGAATTTCATTTAATTTCCACATCACAAAGTAATTATTCTTTACTTTTTCTTTCAACTTAAAAATGTGAAAAGCCCTTCTTAGCTTGCAGACCATACAAAAATAGGTGACAGGCAATCATGGACTATAGCTTGCCAACCCCAATCTAGAAGGCATTTTATGCCAAATTATTTTTTAATTTTTTTTCTCTGGACAAAGTAATGATCGAGGATTAAAAAAAAAAAAAAAAAACTGGCTTAAAGACAAGACCCTAATTTCTTGCTCCATCTCCAAGAACCATGAGTCACTTCACTGTCACTTCCTGCGCAGGACCAGACAGATTGATTACAAGGCTTTTCGTGGGGAGAAGGCAATGGCATCTTATATGCTTTTCTTCTGTCTCAAATTCTTCTGAAAACCAGACATTATAGATCAACAATATACCTGAAATCACAAGTTCAACACTGAGTACCATGCTGGGTACAAGTACTGTAATGGGAAGGAACACTTCTGTAGGAAAGGAGTCCAATCCCAGATAAAAGAAGTCCAACTAACATTTCTATTAAACCAAAGTAGGTGAGATCTCATAAACACTGTAAGTTGTCTTTCTAATGACAAGAGGTTCCCTGGGAAAACACATAAGCATTCAGAGACACACTCAGTATTCATCAGCAGATTGGAAGGCAGGATGAAAAGAATGTAAACATGCAAATAACAACATTCTCTATTATGAGGCCTTGACTACTTTCCAAGTGTCAAAAGGATAAAGCAGACGTGGGAAAGTGTTTTCAAGAACTCTATACAGGTTATCAAGGATGGTGGAATGTGACGGACATCATTATCCAAAGTACATGTATGAAGACACGAGTTGGTGTTAACATACTTTATATACAACCAGAGATATGAAAAATTGTGTTCTATATGTATAACAAGAATTGTAATGCATTCTGCTGTCATTTATTTTAAAAAATCAATTTAAAAAAAGAACTCTATACAGTCATTTATGTATGATGTGTCAAAATGAATTCTACTGCCATGTATAACTAATTAGAAGAAATTTAAAAAGTAATAAAATGTATGGTTAAGGCCAGGAAAAAGAAAAAAACCAAAACTCTATACAGATGTGAAGGGAAAAATGGGTGCATTTTCAGAAGATGATGCCTCAACCCACTGGGACAGTTCATGTCCCCCTCCAAGCCACGTTTCAGAGCCAAGAGAATAAATAGAGCTAGATGTTCTCTCTACCCCATCCCAAGAGCCCCCAACCTCTTAGGCCTTAGGACCTCTTTGGCAATGACTCCTGGAAGACTGTCCCATTGCTAAGAGTGGGATGGGATGTCCTCTGTCCAGCAATTCAGTTGTACACTTGAATGAGACAGGAAGCAAGTGCAACACTTAGCCCAGGGTCAAGTCCAATGTCTGGACAAACAAGTTATGAATATTTTCCTACCCCTCCTGCTCTGATCTCAGCCCAGGGATCCTGAAACATGGAAATCTAATCAGCTATCATCCATCAATTTAACAAACCCTATTCACTTTTGAAACACATGAATTATAAGCTTAAGAAGAAACTGAAATTCCTTTGAAAATAATTTGCCCAGGTGTATAAAATGAAAATTAAGAACAATGTAAAATACATTTGAAAACCAAGAGCAGAATTCCCTGTTTGGGGCAAGCAACATGCAGATTAATGGTCAAGAGAAGCTGGCTTTTCAAAGAACATTGCCACTCATCATTACAGAATTTGTCTCTTCTTCCCCCTTGACAAAGGGATGGGAATACACTGAGAGGTTGTACCCAGCATACACACATCATGCTTAAGTATAAACAGAGGCGGACAACGTGGGAGAAGAAATGTCAGATGACTCACAAACAGCATGACAGAAAAAGCAATGGTTTTAGGAAATTACACTCAGATGATTCTACTCACTGTATAAATCTGTTTCATCTAGAATCTCAGATTTGATGATCTCTTCAATCACATCTTCTAAGGTGACAATTCCCAGAACTTCATAAAACGGATCCCCTTCTCCCTCATTGTTCACCCGCTGCACAATAGCCAGGTGAGATTTACCTTTAGAGAAGAGAAAAGAAAAAGTTGAAGGGCTGATTTTTTAGATTCCCTGAATGACATATGTGATTATTGTAAAAATGGTAGCAAATCTTTTGCAGCAAAAATGTCATACCAAATTATCAAAGTCTATATTTCTGTACTTGAAATTGGTGTGGAAACAAATGGAAAAGCATCCCGAAACACTGAAAACATTAAGGTGGGACCTGTTTTGCACACACTGTCCTGCGCCACAGTCCTCTGCTCACTCAGGGATGTGTCTTCAGCGCTGGCAGCTCCTCCTCCGGAAAATCTTTCAAACTGTCACTCGAACAGAGCAGTTGTCTCTAAGTGTGGTCTGTGGACCTCCTAAAGGGTCCTCAAGACCCTTTGAAGGTTGATGAGGTCAAACTATTTTCCTAAGAATATTAAAATGTCATAGGCCTTTCCCCTCTTTTTATACTTGAATCAATGGCACAGAGGCACCTTGCTTAGCCCGGAGCCAGGCCACGGGAGTCCCTGGCACAAGTGGAAACTACTCACCACGACATGCTTCAAGAGAACAAAGAGTTCATTTCTCTTAAGAATGTTCTAAATAAAGCAGTACACATATTTACTCCATTAGATCTTGACCCTGAGTACATCTCTTTTAATATTCTACTTGACAAAATGGGAAGAATCATGAACATTCTGCTACATTCTGAATTACGATACCTGCTTTGAGGGACAGCACCTGTGTGACTGCTGCCAGCTGAACCGGCCACAATTTTCGTTTTTTTTAGTGCTGGGGATAGAACCCAGGGCCTTGCTCATGCCAGACAAGTGGTCTACCACTGAGCTAACCCCTCAGCCCAAGTCACTTTTTTATCAAATGCCATTTTTACTTAAAAGAATGACTGTCAGACAAATTATGGTTATTTAGATGTATTTGGGAGACATTTTTGCAAAAATGAACAAAATGATCATGTCACATCAAGGAAGGTCATGGGCAGTGTTGCTGCCAGTGATTAAAAACTGAGATTTCAACAAAAAAAACAGAATTTTGGGAAACTCATATCCACCACTAGGAAGCTTGGCAGCTTCTCAGTAAAGATTTTTTTTTTTTTTAATGGGACAGGTGATGATATTAATGAATGCAACTTTTAAAATACTAATAATGCAGACGTGTGAACAGTTTGAAAAGCTGCATAACTCAGTGAACCAGTATTTTTCGTGACTATGGCAATGATATTACAAAATCACACTTAGATAAATGATCTGCTCCAAGTGCAAGACAGAACAATGGGACTTTTTTTAAAAAAAAAAAAGAAATAATTTTAGATTTACAGAAAAGTTGCAAGGGTAGGAGAAAGTTCCTATGGACTTTTCACCCAGTTTCTCTACTGTTACATCTTGTATAAGCTGTTAACTATTTGTCACTGTATTTTAGCCATTAACTATTTTAAAAATTTGACATTGACATGTTGCTATTAAATTAATTCCAGACTCTATTTGGATTTTACTTTTTTCCAAAAAATGTTTTTCTCTGCTTCATTGTCCAGTCCAGAGTACTGGGTTGCATCTAGCTGTCATGGCTCCCAGTTTCATCTGGTCTATGACAGCTTCTCAATCTTCCCTTGTTTTTTTATAACATTGACAATCTTGTGTGTGTGTGTGTATGTGTGTGTGTGTGTGTGTGTGTGTGTGTGTGTGTGTGTGTGTAGAGGTAGGGTACTGGGGGACTGAACCCAGGGACCATTTGCCACTGAGCCACATCCCTAGACCTTTTCATTTTTGATACAGGGTCTTGCTAAATTGCTGAGACTGGCCTTGAACTTGCATCAGTCTCCTGAGTCACTGGGATTATACCTGTGCACCACCACACCCAGCAGATATTAACAATTTTAAGAAATTCTGGTTGGGTCTCAGGTTTGTCTGATGTTTTTCTCATGACTAGATTAGATTGTGTCACTCCATCACATAAGGGGTTATGAGATACTCTCATGACATGGTTGATGATGTTCTCCTTCATCATTTGGGTAAAGTAGTGCTTCCCAGGTTTCCCCTGGATAAAGTCACTCATTTGCTCTAATTCTATTTTTAGAAACAAGTCACTAAGTCAAATCTGCCCCCCAAGGGAGGGGTGAGGAAGAGTAATTGACCTCTACTTCCTGGAGTAGGGGGGTATCTATATATATTATTATTTGGAGAGGAGAGTATCCACACACAATCTTGTGAAAAGAATACTTCAGCCAAAGAATTTTAATGGGACAGAGTATTGAAAGTCCATTGTTTTGATTTTAGATTCTATAATGCAATTACCTTTTTTTTTGAGGGGTGAGGGCAGGTACAGGGGATTGAACTCATGGACACTCAACCACTGAGCCACATCCCCAGCCCTATTTTGTGTTTTATTTAGAGACAGAACTCACTGAGTTGCTTAATGTGTCGCCTTGCTGAGGCTGGCCTGGAACTTGCGATTCTGCACCCACCCCCAGCCCCCCAGCCTCCTGAGCCTCTGGGATTGCACACAGGCTTCCCTGCTCCTGGTAACTCTTATTTTGTACATGTTTTTCCCAAAAGGTATGCATATACCTTTTAAGGGACTAGCACTTTTGGAATTTTGATGAACTCAAAGGAAAGCAGCTACAACTATCCAAAAAGGCACTTAAAACACATATCTTTCCCAGATATATACCTGTGTGAAGTCAAATTTTCTTCATATATTTCAACTAAACACAATATTGCACGGGCTAAATGTGGAAGGTTATGAGAACCCAGCTGCCTTCGGTTTAGCTAGATAACACATGCAAAAAAGGTAAACATGGACATTCTTCTTACTCTTTTTGTTTTGGAGAATATGATTATTTTTAATAAAAAAGTTAGTTATGTCAACATTCAATAGATTCATGTCCTTTAAAATGAGTTAATGACGGGGGATGAGCTCAACAGTAGAGCTCCAGCCTAGCACATGTGAGTTCCTGGGTTCCATCCTTAACCCCCACAAAAAAGTTAATAAGTTAATGTTTTAAATTTCCATTTTATTTCAAGTGCCATAAATATCAAAAGATATAATCAACATGAACAAAAGTTCAAGGGTTCTTAATAATTTTTAAGAGCTTAAAAGGATTCTAAGACAACAAAGTTTAAGAATTGTTGCACCAGAGGATGACAGAGGGCAAGGGAAGAACATGAACTCCCGAGTTTAATAGCCTTGAGTTTGAACTCCACTCATTAGCCATCACTAGCCAGATGACCACAAGCAAACTATGGAACATTTCTTCATTTCTTTTTTTTAACTTATTTTTTAAAATATTTTTTAGTTGTTGATGGACTTTTATTTTTACTTATTTGTGTGTGGTGCTGAGAATCGAACCCAGTGCCTCACACATGCTAGGCAGGTGCACTACCACTGAGCCACAACCCCAGCCAATTTCTAAGCTTCAGTCTCATCTTTGAAACAGGCTCATGCTAACTGCCACCACACAGGGTTGTTGTGAAGATCAGAGATAACGTTGAGTTGTTCCTGGAATCAATCATGGAGTCATCAATAAGTGGTAACTCTTATTTTTTTTAAATATATTTTTAGTTGTAGATGGACACAATATCTTTATTTATTTATTTTTATGTGATGCTGAGTTTTGAACCCAGTGTCTCCTGCATGCAAGGCAAGTGATCTACCACAGAGCTACAACCAAGGCAAGTGATCTACCACAGAGCTACAACCCCAGTCCCAGTAACTCTTATTTTGTACATGTTTTTCCCAATTGTAAGACAAGATCCACTTATTACCAGATTAGATATAGGAGGGAAAACCCACCACATTAAACAAGCAGAGTGATGAGAAGAGGCATTTCAATTTCAGAAAAATCTTTTAAAATAAAATAGTAAAACACATTTCTCAAACACAAATATTGGTTTAATCCATCCACGGCACATAAAGCATATCCTTAATTTAAGCCAATGCAGACGTGATCTGGAAACTTCACATTTACTTTTTAAATGACAGAGGGCGGTGCTTCATTAAAGCTCAATGAGCCCTTCTGAGGTGGGTAAATTCATGCAGACACAACCAGTCAAACAAACTAGAATTACTCTCTAAAGGCCAGGTCTGATCACGTTCCTAACCCAGACTTAGGGACCAGCTTTGCTTATGGGTTGGTTTGTACTTTCTTTCCTCAGTGGTCTACGTTTCTGCCCTGCCTCAGACCCCTGTACAGACAAGCACAGTCTGCTGGCCTAGAAACTGGACTGTTAGGCCATCCATGTCCGGCATCCTAGCAATTTTCATCCCTAGCTTGCTCACACTCTAAGAATGAAAATATTTTGAGCAAAGGAGACTCAGAGGGAAACTTATCAGCAACAGATATAAACCCTGCACCAGGTCAAGTCAACTCTCATCTAGTCAATTTGGTCCAGTAGGTTTCTCACATCTGCCTTCCCAGGGACCCAACATAAGCAGTTAAAAATTCTTGGTAAATGCTGTCTGTCGAAAGTTAAATTCTTTTGCTATTCCCAGCTTGTGATCATTTAAAAGGAATTTTCCAAAGCAAGGTCTAATATTAGACTCAAAATGAAGTTTCCATTCCACTGAGGCGCTATTCTCACCAAAGTAACTACCGCATAATCAGATTGTCTTGGAGCGATTCGTTTAAATGCAGATGGACATACTTGAAATACCAGCTCAATAGCACCAACAGATCTGGAAAGGTCTTACTCCGGGAGAAATCATTCATGTGAATTAGGCTTCTTAGATTGAAAAATTAGTAAGTTTTCCTCCCAGCTCACTTGTAGCCATTCACACCCTCTCCTCAAACTTTGAAACTTCTTGGGCCCCCCAAACCACACACTTTCAGTTTTGGAATTCTTCTTGAGAATTTGTTTTCTGAACCTACTTCCTGGTACACACACACACATACACACACACACACACACTCTCCCCTCCCAGGCTTTTGGAGAAGAGTGATATGTACCATGTACCTGCCTCATTTAACCATTCACTGCAATGACCTGAGTCTTCAGACCTCATCCAGGAATTAATCAGAAGAAAAATATAAACAACGTTCCAACACAGAAAACACCCCCCGCCCCCCAGGACTGAGGCTAGAACCCAAGGCTTCAGACATCTGAGGCAAGTACTCTACCACTGAGTTATAGGCCCAGTTCTTTAACAAAATCTTGTAACCCAGAAGACTGAGGCAGGGGGATCACAGGTTTGATGTTGTCTCAGCAATTTAGTGAAATATTGTCTCAAAAAATTAAAATGGGCTAAGCACATAGATTGTATAGCACACTTGGGTTCAATCCCTAATACCAAAAAAGAAAAAGAAAAAAAAAAAGTAGAAGAAGCGATTCTTTGCTGTAATTAAAATGCTCTATGCAAAGTTGAATTGGGATTAAATTTTCACCTCCATGGACCCACAAATCAAAGTTTATTACTTGCATCTTCTTTGTGGATGGGTAAACCAGCCCAGAATGGTAGTGTGTTAACCACTTTGCACATTTCTAGGCTCAAAATTTGAATGACAAATATCACTTGGTACAGTGATTAGGTGACAAAAGTTCATAACCACCTAATGAAAATATGGACTGTGTCTGCTATCACACAAAGTTACGGGCGATGAAGTGAAATGGACAGCAACAGACCAACTGCAATACCACGGAAGAGAGCCAAGCGCCAGGTGAAGCAGAATGGAATTAGGAACAACGTGAGACGGCTAATACAAAAGTGGCAATGCAGTAGCCAGAAAGACCTCCTGATGTGAGCACAAGGCAAATGGAGCCTGCAGAGCCCTAAGGTGCACTCAGACAGAGGATCTGAAACAGATTTTGATTCCCAGGACTGAACTCAGGACTGCACTCAACCATCAAGCCACATCCTCAGCCCTATATTGTATTTTATTTAGAGACAGGATCTCGCTGAGTTGCTTAGTGCCTCACTAAATTGCTGAGGCTGGCTTTGAACTCGTGATCCTCCTGCCTCAGCCTCCCAAGTTTCTGGGATTACAGGCATGCGCCACCGTGCCCAGCCCCAAGGTGGCTTTTTATATTCACCATCACTGCTGTGTGGCACAGCTCCAGGGGGTGCTGGCAGCACAGAATGCAGAGCTGCACAGTCCCCATGGTGTGCAGCTTCATGGCCTCTCACAACCAAGGACGGAGCAGGCAAACATTTTACATGTCTTTGTTTTTAATGGATTTCCAATTTACTAATATAAAGCTGTAATACTACAATAAGTAGGAATCAACAGAGGAAGTTCTATGGAACTACTAATAAAAGAAATAAATGGTCTCCAACTAAGAACTCAGGTTCCAAATTAACTATCACACAAAGTTGCGGGCGATAAAGTGAAATGGGATGTAAGATATATTTTAATGGCCATAGTTAAGATCTCCCAAGGAAATCCATTTGCGATTAGTCGTCAGGGAAGCTGATGCAACTAGATTCAGTCATTTATAAGTGAACAAACTGATCAGTTATAGATATGAACAATTTATAAACCATAAAACACTATGTAAGTATTGATGAACCATTGTTACACAAGCTCATTATTCATTCAATAAATATTTACTTTTGCTTACCATGTACCAGGCTCAAACCACAGGGAACCAAAGCTGTGGATCTCAAGGAACATTCTAGCAGGAAGGCAGACATCAAGGGAAACAAAAACATATGTCAGATTGTGTTAAATGTGCTGCGAAGAAAAAGAAGGTAGGAGTGGGATCCCACTTAATGTAGGATGTCCAAGGAAAGAGCTGCCAACAAAGGTGACATCTGAGCAGAGCCGAAGGACACGAAGAAGCCAAAGGCAACAGACATAGGGCTGGTAGAGGCTGTTTTCAGGTAAAGGCCCTGAGAGGGAGATGCCTGATGGGCTGTAGAAGAGACGAGGCCTGTGTGGCTAGGACAGAGCGAGCCAGGAGGAAAGGGCTGGAGAGGTACCCTGCAGGGAGGGAAATGTGCAGACCATGAAGCACTACAGAGGCTTTGGCTTTCACGTGGAAGTGGTGAGTCGCTGGAAGGTTCTGAGCAGAAGAGGGACGTGATCTGATGTGTTGAGGGGTCACACAGGCTGCTGTGTTGAGAGAAGTCTTGCAACTGGTGGAAGAGGATAGCAGCAGGGGGGTGGGGAAGCAGGACACAGTGAGGAGCTGCTCCAGCAATCCCAATGAGGGGGACGGTGGTGATAGCACAGCCATGAGAAGGTCTGGAGATTATATGTAGTTTTTATAGAGAGGGGCTTTCATGTTGCCCAGGCTGGCCAGCTCAAGTGATCCTCCTGCCTCAGCCTCCTGAGCAGCTGGGACAACAGGGCCATCACCAAGCCAGCTCTGGAAACATCTTTTAGATAGAGCTGCCAGGACTTGCTGATGGATTGAAAATGGGCAGAAGACAAAGGGAAAAGTCAAGGCTGACTCTCGGGTTTTCTGGCCCATAATGTGAAAGATGAAGTGGCCATTTACCAAGGAAAACTGTGGAAGGCAAGTGTTTGGAAGGCAGAAATCAGCTCAGTTTTGGACAGGTGAATTTGAAGTGCTTAACAGATATCCTACTGGAAAGTCAAAGAGGGAATTAGATATCAGTCCAGAATTCAAACAACAGAGAGAGAGAGAGAGAGAGAGAGAGAGAGAGAGAGAGAGAGAGAGAGAGAGAGAGAAATATGGCCCACAGATGAAAACTGGGAGTCACCAGAGATAGAGGGCAGCACAGCCAGAAGCCCAGTGAGATGAACAGGGAGTGGACAGGGAAAAGATCTGGTCCTAAGCCCAGGGAATGCCAATATGTCAAATGGTTAGGAAGTTGAGATACAGCCAAGAAGAGCTTGAGAAAGAGGGAAGTTAAGGGGAGAATACACAGAATAGTATTTTGGAGATCAATTAAATATTTTTTATAATTAATATAAATATTTTAAATTTAAATATTTATATATATTTATATTTCAAGAAGCAGAGGCTAGTCAAAAGTTATCAAATGTAGCCAGGCACAGTGGTGCACACCTGTAATCCCAGCAGTTTGGGAGGCTGAAGCAGGAGAATCACAAGTTCAAAGCCAGATTCAGCAAATTGAGGTGCTAATAAGCAACTCAGCGAGACCCTGTCTCTAGATAAAATGCAAAATAGGGCTGGGATGTGACTCATGGTCGAGTGCCTCTGAATTTAATCCCCAGTACCCACTGCCACCAAAAAAAAAAAAAAAAAAATTATCAAATGTAGCCAAAGGGTCATGAATGATGATTTTAGTGACAAAATATGCTCAGGATAAGGAAGGTTGTGAATGAAGGATCCGAGGACTGTGGTCTAAGTGACGAGCCAGTCCAGGGCAATTTCACTGCTCCAAACAGGGAGAAAGCCTGGCTGTTTCTGCCAGGCAGCCTTAACCAGAGAGAGAACTCTGCCCTGTGATTTGTCCTCTTCCAAATAACACCTCCTTTAAGTCTCACTACTCTGGCAATGATGAATTAGATTTCAAATCACCCAGGCTTAACCTCCTGAACTTGTCCTTTCTCCCCACTCCACGTTAATGAATACATACATAAAATACACAGCTCAATGACACTTTCTTTATACACGTGTGCACCTGCAGAACCACTTCCAGAAAGGGCAGGTGGGAGCGAGAGCATTAATAATGGGCATGGGATGAGCATGCAGGAGCTGCAGGCAGGAGAGAGGAACAGACAACCGGCAACATGGAGTGACAAGAGAAAGGGCAAAGTGGGTGAGCCCACCTGGGGCCCCACAGGAAATGCAGCTTGCACATGGCCTGCTCTGTAGGACCAGCATCTTCTCCCCATCTGGAAACAACTTCAGAACAAGGAAAGCCTTTTCCTAGTATTTAGCTATACCTAGAATGCTGCTGTCTGGGTCTTGGACTTTTATAAGAGGCGAACAGAGCAGAGATGCTGTAAGATATTCAAGCCATGGCTCAGGAGGAACAATGGGAGAAGCCATGGAGGTTTAGCTAGAGGAGAAACCTGGGGGATGAGATGACTGCAAACATCTGAAACCAAAGGCAGTCACTGGGATCCTGTGCCTCCTTACAACAACATGTTCCGGTCATAAACTGTGGATTCATCACCCTATTACCCCTCACCCGCTCCCTCGGCCCCTGCCAAGTCTCGCACAATACAACGCCCCAGTCTCTTCTCTACTCCCACATTCCCCAAGAAAAACTTACTAACCCACAACTTAATCATAGTGCTCCATTACTCATAAATGCTCAGTTCCCAGCAACTATTGAATTAAGGAGAAAGCTGCTAGAAGTAGGGTTCAAAGGACATCATCATATCCCCAAGTCCCCAAATGTCCCATCCTTCCATCCTCCATCGCTCTGCTTTTCCTATGCTCTTGTGGTTCAGTTGGATGACTCAACGTTCCCCGTCAGGGACTTCCCCAGCTTTTGCAAGGTTCTCCTGGCTATCCTGAGCCTTTGAATCCTTTCATGTTACCTTAATTCCACTCCAAATATCACCTATGCCAGAGAGCCTCTCTTCCTCCTCGAAGGCAGAAATCACCTTTTCCATTTCTGAACCCCCATGGCGTTATCTGAATTTCTCCTAAGGCCTTTGTCTCTTTTGGCCTCACATTTAGGTCTGTGCTCCTTGTCCTCTAGATGAGAAACCCCTGGCTCCCCATTTCTCTCCCATAGTACCTCGCTTGACTGCGCACCCTCTGCCCAGAACAGGTGAGAAGGGAACAGAGTCAGCAATCATAGGACCCCAATCCTTCATTAGCTGTCCTTGCACAACCCCAGGACAGCCCTGCCACACCCACACCTGGGCTCCGTGAGTACCTGGGTCTCTAGCTGCATTACTCTTTATACTAGATAGGCCCTTTTCCTTAACCACTGCCCCCCACCCCCCGCAACTCAACAGCTGCAAATTGAAAGAGGAGTCCTGAATTACAAAACATATAACAAACATCTAAGGCCATTTCTCAGATTTTTGTAATGAATACTTGATGAATGCTTATATACATCTTGTAGGTCTTCTACTGACTACAGGGAGGTTGATCCGGTATTATAGTATGAGCTGTGATGCTTAAATTTGCCAAACAAGAAGCAATGCAATTTTATTTAGGAAGTTATCACCTAGCTATTTCTGCACTGCTTAAAGCTAAAATAAAAATTAAAAAAAAAAAACCCACAGTTTGTTGTTTTAAGTATTTATTTTACCTTACCATCCCCACCAGAGTTAAGTGCATTTTTTCCAATTGAGTTTTCCCACCATAAAATACACCAGAAAAATGTGACACAGATCTTAAAATAGCCCTATATAAACAATACGTGAGTGTATATATAGAAGCACTTGCTGTATATAGACATCACTGGGTTTAAACGATGATAACTGTTGCTATTTTAGGAGACAAAAGCCCCCTTTTACCAAAAGCTTTACTATTTCCAAAAATTCCAAGGCTGGCCAGTAAGTGGCTGGCCTGCATCTCCCTAGAGGGACAGCTCCTCTCCTTAGTCACCAACCACCAAACTCGAAGGGAGGTCTGACCTGCTGTTCCTCATTGAGGTTCCTGGGGTGAAGGTAGAATCATGATTTCCCCCAAAATAAACACCTAACTTTTTTTTTTATGAAAGTAGAGGTTTATTTGATACAGATACTATTTATTTATTTATTTAGGTACCAGAGATTGAACTCAGAGGTATTTGACCACTGAGCCACATCCCCAGCCCTTTTTTGTATTTAATTTAGAGACAGGGCCTCATTGAGTTGCTTACCACCTCGCCATTCCCAAGGCTGGCTTTGAACTCGCAATCCTCCTGTCTCAGCCTCCTGAGCCTGAGATTAGAGGCATGCGCCACCATGCCCGGCTCAGATACCATTTCTTGATAGGACCATTTCCTGGAGAGAATCCTAAATATATTTACTAATGTAGTGGATTGTAACAGCTTTCGGGGAGTAGGTTCGCTGATGTTCTTTGGCCATTGGAACAAATCTGAAAGTAGAGAGGAAGCTACTCACTGAGGTGATCAGCCTCTAAGGGTTTTTTTGTTTTGTTTTGTTTTGTTTTGTTTTAAAGAAGCAGATAGGGGCTGGGGATGTGGCTCAAGCGGTAGCGCGCTCGCCTGGCATGCGTGCAGCCCGGGTTCGATCCTCAGCACCACATACCAACAAAGATGTTGTGTCCGCCGAGAACTAAAAAATAAATATGAAAAAAATTCTCTTTAAAAAAAAAAAAAAAGAAACAGCAGCAGATGGACTGGGGTTGTGGTACAGTCTTAGAGCACTTGCCTGGCAAGTGTGAGGCACTGGTTCGATCCTTGGCACCACATATAAATAAACAAATATTTAAAAATCCATTTGCAACTAAAAAATATTTAAAAAAAAAAAAGAGAAAGAGAAGCAGAGCTGGGGTATAGTTTAGTGGCAGTACATATGCTTAGTGTGTGCAAGACCCTGAGTTCAAAATAAAAGATAGAAAAAAGTGAGAAGCAAAGCAGACAAATCAGGCTGGGATTGTGGCTCAGCGGTAGCGCACTCACCTCGCCTGTGTGAGACGCTGGGTTCGATCCTCAGCACCATATAAAATAAATAAGCAAAATAAAGATATTGTGTCCATAACTAAAAAAATATTTTTAAAAAAGCAGACAAATTTTCTCCATCATTAGTGGCTGGAACAGTCACAGCACAGTGCACAGGGCACGTGGGCCAGTTTGTCTCAGGCCTCCTCCTATTTGCTCTGACACCTGTTTCCTAACACTGAAGCTAAAATTAAGCCCACCTTCCCATTCTTCACTGTAGCTTCTTTTTCTATATCCCTAAAACAGAACTGCTTGAAAAACAGAAGATTCAAATTGAAAATGCCTTTTAAGACAACTAATGTTTAAAGTAATTATCTCTATATCTGCATGTATTTTCTTGATGTGCTGGGGATTGAGCCCAGGGGTGCTCTACCACAGAGCTACATTTTCAGTCTCCCCTTGTATTTGAGACAGGATCTTGCTAAACTGTCCAGGTTGGCCTTGAAATTATAATCCTCCCGTCTCAGCTTCCCAAGTAGCTTGGATTACAGACATGCACCACTGGGTCTGGCGTATTTGTAGTTATTTTTAAAATATCTTTAATTTATTGACTGGTTGAATTATACTCCTTCATAAGTATCCTTATGCTATAAGATCAGAAAATGATACATTGGGAAAAACCAACCCATGTGGCACTGATTTTACAGTTATGTCAGTGGAGATCTGCCTGCCTTCAACGGGGTCTACATTTACATGTTAGAAAAGTTTCTGAAATATATTAAAACCAAAGAAGCCTGCCTGACACACTAGACACATGCAAACATTTAATGAGTGGGAGAATCTACAATCACAAATTTATCTAAATTCTTTGAACATATTTTAATTTCAATATTCAATTTACAAACTTCTAGACTAAAATGATATTTCATTTGTTTAAAAACTACCTCCTGCACATTTCTGGAAGTTTCCTCTGGCCTTAGATTTCAGATTTTGTCTGGCATTATTTTTGAAGTTATAATCATATCTTTTCTTAGTCATCATTACAGAATGAAGGCTTTTTTTTCTTTAACAGTATCCCTAATATTTTACCTAAGAATTTGGCCTTGGTTTTTTTACAAAATGCTATTAAATGCTACATTCAACTTTAACCTACAATTTTCCCATCAAGCATACTTTCTTTCACTCATCAAATGTATACTGAGTATATGCTTTATTCCTAGCATAGGGTTTTATATATATATATATAAATTGAACTCAGGGGCACTCAACCACTGAGCCACATCCCCAGCCTGGTTTTTTTTTTTTTTTTTTTTGTATTTTATTTAGATACAGGGACTCATTGAATTGCTTAGCACCTCACTGTTCCCAAGTCTGGCTTTGAACTTGCAATCCTCCTGTCTCAGCCTCCCAAACTGCTGGGATTACAGGTGTGCACCACTGTGCCCGGCCAAAATGAAATCATTTTTATTTCAAGATAACTGTATATTCACAAACTGTTTTAAGAAATAACCAAAAAAGGGGCTGGGGATGTGGCTCAAGCGGTAGTGCGCTCGCCTGGCATGCGTGCCACCCAGGTTCGATCCTCAGCACCACATACAAACAAAGATGTTGTGTCCGTCGAGAACTAAAAAATAAATATTAAAAGAAAAAGAAAAAAAGAAATAACCAAAAGAGGGGCTGGGGTTGCAGCTCAATGGTCAAGTGTTTGTCTCACATATGTGAGGCACTGGGTTAGAACCTCAGTACCACATAAAAATAAAAATAAAAAAATAAGGTACTGTGTCCATCTACAACAAAATATTTTTTAAAAAAAGAGCCAAAAGAACCCACACATCTTTACCCAAGATCATGTACCTTTATCCCCACAGTGGTAACATGTGCAAAACTTTTAACTCCAATTCACCACCATGATGTTGGCTTGATATCCTCAAATATGGGATGTTCCCATTGCCCTTCTATAGCCATGCCCACTTCCTTCCCACCCTTCCCCCAAAACATCATTTTAACAGCTTTGGTGAAATGAGTACTAGTTTTCCAGTGGTGATGACTCTCAAGATTTAGTTTTTAAGTTTAAACCAACAAAAAAGCTCACGGGCTGGGATGTAGCTCAGTGGCAAAGCGTCTGCCTTGCATTCGCAAAGCCCTGGGTTCGACCCCCAGTTCCAAAAAAAAAAAAAAAAAGAACCCCACCAAAAAAAATAAGATTAAAAAAAAAAACCTTTAGAATACAAAAAAGCTCACAAAATGGCAATCAAGGGGAAAACATTCTTCTATCAATAAGAATTTGCTTTACATCCAGTGTTCCCCCCCTCACCCCATTGAAATGGAGTCTTACTATGTTGTCCTGGCTGCTCCCCAAACTCCTGGGCTCAAGTGATCCTCCAGCCTCAGCCTCTTGAGTAGCAGGGACTAGCAATGTGTGCTACTGAGCAGGTTACATGCAACTTTTTTGGGGGGGTATCAGGGATTGAACTCAGGGGCACTTAACCACTGAGCCACATCCCCAGCCCTTTTTATATCATATTTAGAGACAGGGTTTCACTGAGTTGCTTAGGGCCTCACTCAATTGCTGAGGCTGGCTTCGAACTCATGATCCTTCTGCCTCAGCCTCCCAAGCCACTGGGATTATAGGTGTGCATCACTGCACCCGGCTACATGCCCAATCCTGACAAGATTTACCAACCCTGCTTTCCCAGCTGAAGAACATGGTAGGCAGCTATACAACTGAATGTGCAGACAGAAGGCTTTTAGAGGGCAGCAGAGACCCCAGCCTTGATTTAACAAATGCTGCGTGAGGCACCTCTTTGGCAGTATTGTTTTTATTTTCAGACAGCTCCTTTTTGGTTTCTTACAATGTGAGAGATGTGAGAGTTGCCAGTAATTCAATCAAACACTAATACATAGGTGCTGCTGCGAAAGAATTCTGTAGATGTAATTAAAATCCCTAAAAGGTTGACTTTCAGCAAGGGAGATTATTCTGGGTGGGTCTGACTTCAGTCAAAAGGCTTTAAAAGCCAGGCAAAGCCTTTCTGAAAGAAAAAAAATCCACCTGTAGCAAATAGCTTGACTGTGCCTATGGGCTCCAGCCTGCCTGTGACCTTCCCTTTTCAGGGCCAGCCCCGTCAGCTTTGGACTTTTAGCCCCTCAACACACAGGCCAGTTTCTTATTTTAAAAAATCCCTGATGATTATGTGCGGACATGGGTGTGCATATGTATCTCCTACTGACTGTTTCTCTGGTTGAAACCTGACAGACAGGTGAAGGATCCACATGGCAAACAGATTTAGAAAGCAGTAACCAAAACTGGGATTAGACTAAGTCCTCACTTCCCAAAGCCAAGACAATGGACAAACAGCTGCCCAGACGATAAACTAACGTGTTTGTGTGGTACAAGACAGACCTGCTCAGTGAGCTGGTAAAGTAAAGTAACCTGTGGAACAAAGATTACCCTAAACCATGGTTGTGTTTAGAAGACAGAAAGCCAAATCCTTTTCTACATCCCTCCAAGTCAACTCTCCTGAGACAGCCAACCCTCGGGCCTTCAGGCCCAAGGTAGGCTTCCAGGCCACAAGCAATGGAGGGGCTTCCATTTCCCACACCACCACCAGCTCATTCTCTTTTGCCTCTTCTTCAGTCTTGCTGCCAGACACTGTAGCCCAGGAACCCAAAGTGAGGCAATTAATAGAAAATTCCAGTCATTATGTGACTTGCTTAATGGCCCATCCAAATGATTTGTGAGAAAAATCTCATGAACCAACAGAACAGAGACTGAAGAGTTTTTTCCATTATTTCTCTCTCCCAGAGTATTTAAAGACTTAGATTTTCCCATCTTTTGGGGAAATATTTTCTTATAAATAGTGAGGCATGCCGGGCATCTCCACTTCATCTTTTTTGGTGGTCTGTAACACGCACTGTACGCTCACTGGAATGTTTTCCTAGTAAATGATCAGCAGTGGAAAACATGGCTAAGACAAAGGATGGCTTTCGGGCTGAGAGGATGGGAACCTTCCCATCTTTCCCAAGAGACAGGTAGTGCTTCTATAGAACTGAGGGGTTTATTTTAGAACCAAGGAGTCTATTTCTAGACTTGTAGGCTTGGTAAGGATGATAAATGAAGACTGACTATACTAGTTAGGTAACCGTCCAACGTATCCAATAACAGTGGGAGACTTTTTACAGAGAAATATACTTCTGCTGTTCAAATATTAGTGCTTGAATTTTATGATTTGCTCTTCCGTTCCTTCCTTGTGTTTTAATTTTGACCAACAATAACTTAGAATTTTGTTTTGTGTGAAGCTTCTGGTTTTCAATGCAAGTTCCTGAGTGATTTCTATAGCCCAAGCAGACAATATCAATAAATTATACAGTCATGCATAAAAATAGGTCCTTCTTCCTCCTCTTAAAAAAAGTCTTCCCTGGGGCTGGGGTTGTAGCTCAGTGGTTGCACGCTTGCCTCACATGTGTGAGGCACTGGGTTCAATCCTCAGCACCACATAAAAAAAAATAAACAAAATAAAGATATTGTGTCCATCTACAACTAAAAAATATATATTAAAAAAAAGTCTTCCTATGATATTTACAGTCTACGACCATACCACCCTGAATGCACCCAATCCCATCTTCCCATGATATTCACAGTGACAAAAATTACCTAATCCTGGACATCATGCTAAAGACTACTTCAGGCCAAACCACATTTGCTGTAACAGCAGGCATGTTAAAGACAGGGATGAAGTCATTAGTTTGGGGGGTATTTTTTTTTTGGTACAGGGATTTAACCTAGAGGTGCTTTACCACTAAGACAAATCCCCAGCCCTTTTTATTTTTTTATTCTGAGACAGGGTCTTGTTAAGTTCCTTAGGCTTCACTAAGTTGCTGAGGCTATCTTTGACTTTGTGATCTTCCTGCCTCAACCTCCCGAGCCACTGAGATTGTAGGTGTGCACAAACCACGCCTGACTTCATTAGTTCTTTTTAAATCTGCTTCGAGTGGAGGGCTGGGTGTCTAGCTCAGCAGCAGAGTACCTCCCTAGCATGTGCCAGGCCCTGGGTGGCATTCAATAGCCCTATAATACACATACCTGCTTAAAGGGGAAAACCAAGCATTGGTTTTGTTATAAGAAGAAAGATCTTATCTCCTTTTCTCACTCCAGCCTCCTCTTTTTAGGGGGTCCTTCCTGATAACCTCAATGTAGAATAAGGAGTAGAGATGCTATTGTGTTATTACAGTTAATAATGACTATGTACATAATGATATAGTTAATAATCAGGGGAAGGAGCTATCAAAATTATAAAAAATCATTGAATATGAGAATTGGAAGGAAAATTCGCAATGTCATTCAAATTCTTATCTAATGTATTCATCTCTTTGGCAAAATTTTGTGCAAATAATAAACTTGAAAAAAATTAAGAGTGCAAAAATATTTCAAGGTTTTCCTCATTGTCCTGAAATAAAAGAAGTTCTGGCATTTTACTCTTCTGTTTCCTGTCCCCAGAAACCTCAAGAAGCTCATTGTCATTATAAAAAAGAAAAAGCTTTTTGATGTTATCAGATGATTTTTTTAAAAATATTTTTTCTATTAATTCCTTTGTGATTCCTTCCCATTATCTACCTTCCCCCCCAAAGTCTCTCAAAACATATACAAGGTAAAAGAAGTTTTCCTATTTTTATGAGAAAATAAATCTAGCATTTAAACATCCATCGATAAACATCTAGATAGGGCTAGGGTTGTGGATCAGTGGTAGAGCACTTGCCTAGCATGTGTGAGGCACTGGGTTCAATTCTCAACACCTCATATCAAAATAAATAAAAGTCCATCAACACTAAAAAAAAAAAATAGGGCTGGGGATGTGGCTCAAGCGGTAGCGCACTCGCCTGGCAAGCGTGCGGCCCGGGTTCGATCCTCAGCACCACATACAAACAAAGATGTTGTGTCTGCTGAGAACTAAAAAAATAAATAAATAAATAAATAAATAAAATCTTTAAAAAAAAAATACATTAAAAAAAGCCTAAAGAATTCTAGTATATCCCTGCAATGAGATACTATTCCATTAATTAGAATACAGCTACAAAAAGAAGCAAAGTGAAGCTAACAATGATATATAAACATAACAATAACAAATTGTTATAAAAATTTTCCCAGGATTCATTAAAACCTGGAATATTATACATGGTATGATCCCATCCATTTGTATTAGTTGGGAAATGCATTATCACATATAATCCTAATAAGAGAAAGTGCTTACTTTGACTAGGAGTCAATGAGAATAGAATCCTGTCCATCCTGGACCCCCTTAAGGTCCACTGAAAAACCCTATGGCTGCGCTGCTTCCCTCCATCACTGCGGTGACCAGCTGAAGCAGCCAATGTGCTATCACATGCTTGAATTTTCCTCCCCTCATCTTGCTTCTCTCGCATAGCCTCCTGCTCCCTGGGATTGCGTCCACATAAACTGCCCTGTACATAAGCCTTCCCAACAGGCTGACAGTCAGGCTAACACATCAGATGAGTGGAAGTTTTTTCTACCAAACAGTATTGGCTTCACACATTTCATGCTCTTCTACTTGTATTGACTCCAGTGCCAGATGTGCTAGGACACATTCACATACCAACACAATGCAGGCCCTGGACCTTTGTGTCACAACACCAAGTACACTGGTGTGGGGGCAGGTGCATTTCTGGATGTCATTCCTGCATGGGGCTGGCTGGCAATATCTAGACATCACAGTGGCTGCAAACAACACGAATAGATCCTGCTCCACCCACACTAGGTGTATCCCAAGCTTAACTTCCCCGGAGCTGGATCCCCCAATGCCTCGGACTTCTGCAGTACCAACACACATAGAAGGTAAAGGGTGAGAAGGGAAGTTCTGACCAGTTGTTAAAATATCTGGGATCCAATTTTACAAAAACATACAATCATATAAACACATTTGCTAAAGCCCATCCCAGGGTGCTGGAAGAGGCCCATACATGAGAAGCTTCCACTGGAATTTCATGGTAAATATGCTTTTCATTAGGTACTAACCACAACCAAGTAGTCAACACTTAGGCTGAAAACTAAAAATCTCTATATCACCACTATCCCCAGGCAACTTGTAAACTTCAGATAAGAAACCAGCCATTTGCCCACTTGGTCAGTCCATTTAACTTGTCCCATGAGGATCTCAAATCCAACACATCTACTAATTAAATCCACCATCTCCTTTATTGAACCTGTCCCTCTACTTCTAACCCTCTGACTAGTGGCACTGGTACATGCCAAGGTGAAATGTGGGGAGCCAACTTCGATTTCTCTGCTCCCCCTGTCTTTACCTTGCCGTGACACATGGGTACTGTTACATTAAGTTCTAACTTTAAAGATACCCCCCAAATAGCTCTCCTCTCCTCGTCCCCATCTCTGTTAGCAGCCCAGCTTAGTTCCAGGTCCTCAGTATTTCTCCTGAGTTGCCACAACCCTCTAACTTACTTTTCTAACTTTAAGGTCATCTCCTCAGAGCCACCTCACTGGCGCCATAGTTACTTTTCTAAAAATAAATCTGCACAGGTTACTCCCCTGCTTAAAATCCTTCCGTGGCTTCCCATTACATTTAGGAGTTCCGTTGCTATGGCATGACTTGCCATGCCTGTCAGAAGAGGTCCTTCTCTATCTCTTCCATCTTTGCTCATTCCATGAAAGAACACATTTTTTCGCAATTCCAAACTAGATTCGCCATTTCACTGTTCCCTCAGCCCCAAACATGGTCCTCCTTGGCATCTTTACCCTCTTTCCTCAAAGATGCAATTCCTCTTGGGAGTCTCCCTAACCTCACTTGCACCAGCTGGGTTTGGTTCTTACTGAGGCTTTGTGCGCTTTCTTAGAGCACTTATTATTCTGTGATAATATTTTTCTCTCTCCTCTATGAGATACTCAATCTTGGAGATTCCTGAAAGCAAGGGTTCTCTTTCCCATCTAAAGCCTAGCACAGTGACTGGTATATAATATTCTCAATAAATGTTGAATAAATAGCTCAAATTAACCATAATAAAAATAGAAGGGGATAAAGATTCAGAGAGGAAAATGGTATTATCTTTGCAAGATCATGTCATAAGAAGAGATTCTTCCTGGGACACAATGCAGTAAATGAGGCCAGTATCTGCCAGTTGATTATAATTTTAGCAACTATTTCCCAGAAGAGTGACCAATTGTTGTTACCTAATCTGAGGCCTCTTACATAAAAGACATCCATTTCCTATTTAACTTAATTATACCGATTTTATTATTTTAACTCCTATTGGCACCAAATTCTAGAAAAGTTACCATAGGGTTTGTCCTCAGATGAAGCTGGCTTAAAAAAAAAAAAAAAAAACAAGTAGAAATCAAACCCTGTGCTCCTTCCTGTTCAGCTTGAGAATACTGGTGAAGAATGTTCATTGTCTTCATAAAATAAAACATGAATTTAGCCTGGAAACCAAGACTCTGATATTCAAATATGATGCACTGTCAAGTAAGAAAAGAAGCGCTTGCACACATCTTACTGAATGAATAAAAATGAATGAGAGCGTGAATGGTCAAGAGAACCCAGTGTTCCTTTGCTTACACAAAGCTCCTTACGAGCAGACCGCCTTTCTGAGGCACCTGCTCCCTGTGAAAAAACTGACAACTTCTCTTATGCATTCTGGCAGCAGGTGCCTAGAATGTCGCCTTGATTCCAAACGTGCCATTCACAAGATCTGAACTGTACCTGGTCACTGAGCCTTCACTGAGCAAGGCTCAGATATGTGTGACACAACCTTAGAAAATATGATCAGTGGTCACGAGCTTAAATTCTCAAGTTAGTCGGGTCTGGGCTTGCATCCTTTGGCTCTGCTACATACTGTATGACCAAGAGCCTCTCCCTCTCCCTCACATGGGCTCTCACTTCAATCATCTGTAAAATGGAGACAAATGCTGAAAACTGAATGGAAATATATTAGAATTTAACATAGTGCCTGGCATATACTGAGTGCTCCCTAAGGGATAATGATTACATTATTGACAAACCAGCTCCTGGGTCTGGAAGGTTTAAAAAAATAAATAAAAATAAGGTACCTCAAATGTTAATATCTATAGGAGCAGGATCTTGGGATCACGGGAATTATTCAGCTACAGTAGCATATTCAGAAATATAGGCTTCTATAAAAGACCATCATTTATATCACCTGAGGATTCAATCCTATGCAGAATCTTCTCGAAGTTCTTCCATAGAGTATAAATTGTATACTGTTTCTCAAAAAAAAAAAAAAAATCACCATTTTGCAGCTAGGGGGGTCAAACGGGTTATGGAGATGGTGCTCCCTCCCCTCTCACCTCTAGAAGTAGTTGCTCCCGCTTACTGGCTTACTGGAGGAGGCAGTGGGAGGCCATGGGGAAGCGTGTACAGCCACTGCCTGAGCCACATTTCCTCTGTGAAGAAACAGAAGACTTCAGTTCCTGGGATTGGCCAAGCTCTAGAACAGAAAACTAAGGGACTTCTTTGCATTTCCCTAGGAACCTCATCTCTGTGCAGAGTGCCATGGAAGCAACTGCTACACATCTGCCTATCCATCTGTCAGGAAACGGGAATGATAATAAACACAGGTAGCTTGCGATACATAATAAATTGAAAGGAATTGGCACAGAGCAGAGAAAGACTCAAAGACCAAGGGAATGAGAAGAGAAACCAATGACAGAATGAATTATGCACAATGACCAAACCAACCAGGACATGTGCAAAGATTTCTAGGTTTAGGATCAGAATTCACTTGAGGTCAATATGGTCTCCTCAGGGGGCTGGTCATGGATTCGTTCAACAACTATTTTTACTGAGCACTCACTATATGTTAAGGAGTGCTCTAAACATGAGAGATTAAAACAAACACAAACAGACTCATCCTTACTGCCCAGGAACTAGAAGCTTATTAGGGAAGACAGACAAGTAAAATTATAGCCTGGTAGACTCTTAGCTGACTCCACGGAACAGCTTGCTGATTAACTGACATATGCACCTCCCTGAGGCCCAGCGCACTCTGACTTTTAAACTACTCCCCAGCAGTCCTCTAGATTAAGTAGAATGTTTGTTAAGAATTGGTGATTTTTGTTCTCGAACCTATCTATGACACTTGTACTTGCTATCATTGTGTAAATATTTGAATTACATATTATATAATATTTAATACTTCTATGTTATATTTAAATATGACCCTTTATGAAAACAAAGTTATTATTCCTATGGACACTACAATGAATCCTCTCCAAAGAATCAGTAAAAGCAAGCTGCTAAAAAACAGAATTACCGAACTAGGAATGGATGAGAGAACTATGATTGGTGGTTTTGAAACCACAAATTAGAACTGTCTTCTTCTGGGGAAAAAAGTTCAAAGAAAAAGGATAACACTGACAATGATTCTAGATGACTGACAGTGGTAAGTCCAACTCTGCAAGATTCCACGTCCCCAACAGCAGGAGTAAAGAAGAAATTGTTGGAGCAAGATTATCCTGCTGCAGGTCCTATCCATCACCGAGTCCAGTGGGAGCCCAGAACTCTGTGTGTGTCTGGCAACAACCCCACCCCTGCTTCTCACAACCCACAGCTGCCTTAGAACCATCAGGACTAATTTTATCTACTCAGCACTAGAAACCCAGGACCCTGAGTCCATCCCTATTTTTCCTCCTACCACAGTGGGTTCCTGACACATGCAGCCCATTCAATAGTACTCGACGAGACAAGAGAACTCTTGCTGATCTCTGGAACCTTCCCTTCTCCAACATTCTGTGAGTTCTAGTCTCTGCCTTCCTTGAATTCTCAACTCTGACTTCTCCACTTGGAGAGACCCAGGGCTCCACTTCAGTTGCCACTCCATCTACTATGACCTGAGCAGTAAGCTGTGCGACCCCAGAACACACCTTCTGTCAAGAGTTGCCTTCTCCCCTGATGTCTAAAGTCTGGAAATAGTTGCTTCAGTATATTTGGTACAGTTTGAGTTGTTTGAAGAGAGTCAATTTGAGCACTGGTACTCCATGTGGACAGAAGCAGAAGTCACTTTTTAATGTTCTTATTTTCCATCCTCAGTCCCTTTCTTCCGGTCATTCCCTGGACCTTGTCATTCACAATTTCTACAAACTCCTCCTCATCTCAATTCCAAACATCTGCCTCCTCCACCTCCTGTCATTCCTGCTGGTGTTCCAACTCCAGCGGTCCTTCGCCTCACTCTCAATCCTCCTTCCTACCACCCCAGTGTCCATTTCCTCTCCCGAGCTAGCCTCATTTATTCCACTGTCCAATCATTTTAACCAGATCCTCAAATCATTCCCCCCTCACCTCAGACCATTTGGTTCGTTGAACCATAACATGGGTTAAATCCAACTCACTACCCTAAAAAAGAGTACATATTTCATATTTTTATTTTATTTATTATTTTATATTCCACTAGAAAGCAAGCTCCATGAGGGCGGGTTTCTCATCCACTTTGTTTATCCTTTTATTTCCAAAGCTTAAAAACAGCTCACAACACATGGAAGATATTCATGAAATATTTGTTGAGTGATACTCAAACCCGATGCTCAAATGCAAATTCAGATGAAAATATCAGCAGTAAAAGTTCACCATATCCAGAACACAAAACTGCTTCTTGTATAAAAGAGATCATTTTAAAAACAGAAGGGGACAGAACATACACAATCATTCTGATTCTTACCCTCTTTATTGCTGATTAAAAGTTATACATAAGGCTGGAGTCATAGCCCAATGGTAGAGCACTTGCCTAGCATGTGTAAGGCACTGGGTTTGATTCCCAGCACCGCACATAAAGAAATAAAGGTCCATTGACAACTGAAAGAATATATATGTATGTATTAAAAAATAAAGTGGATTTAAAAAAATAAGATATACATGATCTGACAGAATGGCTACAGTGGGCTCCCAACACAATCCTGGAGATTCCCAAGACAGGTGAACAAAAACATCCAACCAATAGAGAAGCAAGAGACAAACCTCGGCTGGTGTGGAGAGGCCCCGGCTAGCGGGCAGGTGCCAGGGGGTAGAGATGGCAGGGTTCACTGAGGAGGTCTCTTTCCTTTGCTGTGCTGCTCATGGTTTTTGTTTTGTTTTGTTTTGGTTTTGGCCCCCTCAGTGCTCACTTGTCCAAGTGGCTCTGACAGCAGTATAAGGTGGCAATAGCCAGGTGAGCAGGCTGGGGCACAGTTACAGGCTGACAAAGCCCTCGTCTGTCCTTCCCTCCCTGCCCACCACAGTCACAGCGGCGGGAAGACAACACTCCAGAAAGCTCTTGGAGGCACAAGCCAGGGCCTACGCAGGCTCAAGAGTGCAGGGATGTGTCCACTCAGGATGGTTCACGTCCTGCGGAAAAGGAGCTCAGAAAAATACACGAACTTATATCAGGGGCCCAAGTACTTAGGAGAAACACAACCAAACCACCCCATCAGCCTGAACCAAGTTACTGGGTCCATATGGAAAAGAATAAAGTAAATATCCTCAAAGAGATAAGGGACCATAACTGGAAACAGGAAGCAGAAACAACAAGTTTTAAATAAGAGTCAACGAGCGATAATGGTATAAAAATCATAAGAGCTGAAATAATCAATGGATGGACTGACAGCTGCAGATCAGGTTGAAGAACTCTCCTCAAAGACACAGGAAGGAAAAAATGGAAAATATGAAGAAACATTAAGAGATAGGAGGACCAGGGCTGGGGTGGAGCTTAGTGGTAGGACCTGAGGCCCCAAAGCCTGGGTTCAAGGTCCAGCACAAAGAGAGGTGGGGAAGGACTCAAGAGGAAGTGTCAGCAGATCAATAGAGGGGAGGGGGAACCACAGGAAGAGGAAATTTGGAAGAAATAACTAAGGTTTCCCGGATTTAAAAAGACCTTAGATTATAAAGGACTTGTAGAAAGTAAACAAGGTAGAAAAGAAAAGAAACTTTTCAACAATCACAAATAATGAAAGGAAAGGAAAACAAGAAGGAAGATTCCAGCCAGGTCCAGTGGCGAATCCCCATGATCCAGCAAGAGGCTGAGGTAAGGGGATCCCAGATTCGAAGCCAGCCTCAGCCACTGAATGAGGCCCTGGGTAACTTAGTGAGACCCTGTCTCAAAATAAAAATTAAAAGGGGTGGGGAAGCAGTTCAGTGGGAAAGCACCCTGGGCAACACTGGTTCTACGAGAGCACTGGAATGGTATTTTCAAAGGTATAAAGGAAAGACCTTCAAACCTGAGATTTATACACAGGTAGATTATTCAAATACAAGGGTAAAATAAAGATATTTTAGGCATATAAGGCCTCAGAGGTCCTATCACACAGTCTTTCTTGAAGTATTCTAGCCAGAAAAAACACATATGGTAGAAAATACTATAAAAAAGGGAAGAGCAAGTAAATAACTTCAGTTTACTACTAACTAAATAAGGTAAAAACAAGACATACAAGAAAGTAAATCTATAACAATTCAGAATTATGAACTTATTTAGAAAAGAAGTACTTTTTTTTGAGAAGGTAGAAGATATAAATAAAAACACCCAAGATATTCATCATTTTAGAAAGAGGGGGGGATGCATACATTTAGAGGTTAAAAAAAAATCAAGAGGAAAAACAAACATCAGCATAGATATCCAACTAATGATTAAAGACAACTACCAGAAGAATGGAAACAGAAATGTACGTGACTTTCAGAAGCTGGGTGTGGTGGTGCATACTTCTATTACCACACTTAAAAAATGAGCTATCTCCATCTTTAAAAACAGAAAATTCCAGATCCCTTGCCTCCTTCCTATTATAGTTCATTTTCTCTGTTTCTCCTTACAGCAAAATCCTGAAAAGTTCAGGATGGGGTGTAGCTCCTGGGAGAGCACCTGCCCAGCACGAGTGGGGGTTCAGTCTCCAGCACGGCAAAAAACAGAGGATGTGGGAGCCTTGAAATAGCTGTCTCTGTTCACCATCTCTCTCCTCCTCTTGCATGTCTCCTCACTATGCTCTGAATCAGTCTTGCCCAATGACACCACCCTCTTGAAGACCTCCAGGGACCTCTCACTTTGCTAAATCCAACCATTACTTCTTAGCCCTCGCCTTATTCAATCTTTGATTCCTTTCTTGAAACAATGTTCACTTTGCTTCCATCACACTTCCCTGCTTTTTCTCCTTAATGGCTATTCAGTCTCGATCCTCTCTGCCAAGTCCTCTCAGTCCCTGAACCTCTAGAAACCATCCTCGGTTCCCTCCTCTATCTACCTTCACTTGAGCAATGACCTCAGTTGGTCTGGACATTTTAAGTGTCTTCTATCTGCTCATGACCTACTTGCATCTCTCCATCCAGATCATTCCTCTGAAGTCCACATAATCACATCCAACTGCCTACTTAACATCTCTGCAGGCTGTCTGCCCCTACTTCAGAGGAAAAGGCTGCATCAACGTTCACTCCATTGCTCAAGCCCAAAGCCTAAGCTTCGCCCTTAACTTTTCTCTTAGTTTCTATCTTTTCTCACCACCCCCACCACTATCCTCTTGGTCCAAGTCACGCTGAAGTACAACAGCTGAGCCTGCTCACCAAGCTTACTCTTGCTCACTAAACTTGGCAGAATAACCAAAGACACATTTTTTTTCTTTTTTTTAAAATAAAAGTAATTAAGATTTGTCATTTTCTTGCTCAAAACCTTCCGATAACTCGTTACACCTAAAGTTAAAACAAACCCCTGCAGGACCGGCTCAGTGGTAGAGTGCTTGCTGGGCATGACCTAGGCCCTGTGTTCAAACCCCAGCACTGCAAACAAACAAAACAAGCCAACAGCACCCTCCCACACCTGTAAGCTGTACTAGTCCCTGCCACTATATGGCTTCCTTACCCACAATTCCTGGCCTGGCCAACTTTTCTTTAGTCAATTCTTGCTGTTCCTCAAACATGTTAAACATATTTCTAAGGGTCTTTGCTTTTCCTGCTCCCACTTTTGGATCACTCTTCCAGATTTTCATGTTCTCCCACTTCATTTCGGGTTCTGCTCAAATGCCACTTCAAGAAGCCTTCACTGACCTGCCCACGAGGGCCTCTGGCCTCCGTCATATGCCCTCTTGCTGTGCCATATACACCACTTAACAGTAGCCATGCTGTTTATTCTCTAGCTACAGAACCTATGAAGGCAGGAACATGGTCTTTTTCACTGCTATACCCTCCATGCCTAGAATGTTGTCTGGCACATAGTAGGCACCTCATCGATATTTTTCAGGTGAATACTGGCTGATAACCTCAGTGTTAGATCTTTATGCATCTGTCCACTCAATGCTAATGATCCATCCTTCTCTACCCCACTAAAATTGAGTTAGATAAGAACAAAAGATGCATGACAAAGTGTCTCAGACACAACAGTCTGGAAGAAAACAGACACTGATGTACATATCACCAGATTAAAGAATAAGATTTTAAAAATGAAGTTGAGGGCTGGGGTTGGGGCTCAACGGTAAAGCATTTGCCTAGCACATGTGAAGCACTGGGTTCAATCCTCAGCACCACATATAAATAAATAAAATATAGGCATAGTATCCACTTACAACTAAAATATATATGTATGTATGTCAAGCCCTACCAATCCCCATTCCACTGAGGCAACCCAATAACTAGTTTGACAAAATCTCAAAGCCAAAAAAAAAAAAAAAAAAAGAATCAAATACTTTTCTGCTTTAAAAAAAAAAATCAATAAATCAGAAAACTATCCTACCACAAAAGCAACTGGCTCCATAAAGAGTTGGTTCTAGTCTTGAAGGGCAGGGATAAAAAGTCAAGACGGAGCTAGAATATCTTGTTTTCACCAAATAGTCTAAAAGAAACCAGTTTAATAGTCAAATGGTAATTTGACCATTAATTCTAGGAAAATCCAGGCTTTTTAATTTTTTTTTAAGGTACTAGGGATTGAACCCAGGGGTGCATAACCACTGAGCCACATCCCCAGCCTTTTTAATATTTTAGAGACAGAGTCTCGCTAAATATTTAGGACCTGGCTAAGTTTCTAAGGCTGGATTTGAACTCATAATCCTCTTGCCTCAGCCTCCTGAGCTGCTAGGATTACAGGCATGAGCCACCATGCCCAGCACCATGCCCAGCTCAGGTTTCTTCTTCTTCTTCTTCTTTAACATTTTTATCAGTTGTTGATGAACTTTTATTATTTATTTATTTATATGCAGCGTTGAGAATCGAGCCCAGTAGCTCACATCTACCACTGAGCCACAACTCCAGCCTTCGGGATTCTTAATGGTGCTGAAAAGGGAGGAAATCTTAGGAGCTCCAGGGGTGTGGGGAAGAGGGCGAGCTGAAGTTAAAATCTTGCCAGGTTCCACAAACTGAACTTTGATCCTTGACCTGGTGCCTTTTTGTAATTCATCCACCCAAAGGGGCACTTTTCTCTTAATTCATCCAGTGGAACTGCCTGTGCTAGATTTGGTCTTAGGCATGGGATTCTGGAGTATAGGAGTTTCCAAAATTATTTATAAAAAGCGTCATATCAATTGATCCAAATTATCCCTATGACAAAAGGGCAAAGTTCTATCAATGCAAATCAGATAGTGAAGATGCAGTCTGGGTAGGGTCTACACAATCCTGCCACTCCTGAAATAGGTACAAAGACTGGTCAAAATTGGGTGAAGGGCTGGGGTTGTGGCTCAGTGGCAGAGCACTTGCTTCGCACATGTGAGGCTCTGGGTTTGATCCTCAGCCCCACATAAAAATAAACAAAATAAAGATATCGTTGACCATGTATAACTAAAAAAAAATTTTTTTTAAATTGGGTGAACACAAAATACAAAAAGAGTCACAGGCTTGGATAATCCTGTTACCATGAAGGGCTTAGTTCAATAAAACAAGCCTGGGCAGAGTCACTGGCCCAGTCCTAAATCTTCAACCCAAAACTCTAAAGATTTGAAAAAGTAATTTGCCTACCTTGGTTGGGCAAGTAAAATTGTAAAGAAATGGTAGTGATAGTTGGTTTAAATACACAGGTGTACTAATCATCTGAGTGACCATTATGCTCATTAGTGTATGCTTCTTTTTAATGTTTAAAATCCTTAGGCTATTTGACTGACTAAAGTTATGCATTTCACTTACTAGAACTTTAACGATCTTGAGGATATCGGATACAGTGAATTTCTAAGTATGGTTTGAAATGTTGAGGAATTCTAATCAGGTTTGTATAAGAGTTTTATATAAGAGTTTCATATTTCAGACTTACAAGCACTGAAGCAAAGAAGCAAATATGCACTTTTAACATTAAACACATAATTTCCTGTGGAATTAAGTTGTATTTCAAGTTTAAAGAAAAAGTAGGATTTTAAAATCATAACTTTAATGAAATAAACTCTAATTAAAGCCTGGCATAGTGGAGTCAGAGAGTTTAGATTCAAATTCCCACCTAGCTATTTAACCGTGGGCAAGTGACTTGAATTTTTATGCCTCCAGATATTCATCTAGAAAATGAATATTATCTGCATCAAAGCCCTTCTGAGGATTTGGCTGATAATACAGAAAGAACTCTACTTGGGAGGCTGAGGCAGGAAGATTGCAAGTTCAAGGCCAACCTGGGCAACACAGTAAGATCCTAGAAGAGAAAAAGAAAAAAGAGAAATACAAAACACTAAGACAAATTACTGAGCAAATTACAAGTGCTCTAAAGGTTGGCTATAATTAAATCACTATCATCATTATTGGTATAATCTGTCAACACTGAACACCTTGAGGGCAAGGACAATGTCTCATTGTCTCTATATTCCTAAAGTTAAGCACACTGCTTGCTACCCAATATCTATGCAGTAAATGCTACCTGAATTTAATGATCTATACTAAAATTCTAGCTAGTAGTTTACAGGTTTCAAAGTGTAATTCATAAAGGGAACCAACATGATAAACAATAGGAGCAAAGATAAATGGACCAATGGGGTTGGGGGGAGAACCCAAGATTTTTTTTAAAATTTTTTTTTAGAGAGAGAGAGAGAAAGAGAGAGAGAGAGGGGGGATAGAGAGAGAGAATTTTTAATATTTATTTTTTAGTTCTCGGCGGACACAACATCTTTGTTTTCTGTATGTGGTGCTGAGGATCGAACCCGGGCCGCACGCATGCCAGGCAAGCGCGCTGCAGCTTGAGCCACATCCCCAGCCCAAGAACCCAAGATTTTATAACCGAAAAACACTGTTTCTTGGAATGGCTTCTACTTTCTGAGTTTCTCAAGGCCCAAACTACATGAAGAGAACTTCTGTTGGGAATGGATGGTAAAGGCTGATCTAAATTTTGACCCTAGATCTAGAATGACACAGATTTAATACAGAATTTGAGATTTCCCCCATAAATTAAATCTAGCACAGTTTACTAGAATTAATTACTTCAACTTTTTCCAATCACCAAAACTTGTTTCTGAACTAAAGCACAACACAGCCTTAACTCATTCAATACAGGCGCCCTTTTTATTTTCCATTGCTCTTGCAATTTTCCAGCAGTTTAGTCCCAACTGGGTTAATTACCAGTCCTCCAGATGGAAACTTCTCCTGGTAGGTTGTTCCATTCACAGCCATTTAGAAAGCACTGCTTGCGTCAGACTCTGCTTTCTGGTTGGATAAAGGGGGTCGTTACCCCAGTTTTTCTTGGCATCCTGCAGTCACACCTCACCGAGTGCACCTGGTACATGCCTTCTAATAATGACCTTTCTAAACAAAATGCTTTATCTAGCCCACCAGGTTAGCAGATTTACCTTTCCTTTGAATATTGATTAAGTCCATGCAGGGCTCCAATTCCAACAATAGCAGCCAGTGACTGTAGTAATGGTGATAATGCACAAGTACTGAGGCTGCTCTGAACTTCAGACACTGTGTATCTCAATTGTTTCAAAATTCTCATGAAGAAGAGACTACTATCAATCACACTTGATTTGCTTTTTTTGTTGTTTGGCAATGCTGGGGCTCAAACCCAGGGCCTCACGCACACCAAACAAATGCTACAACCCAGCCCTATTAATCCTGCTTTACAAATCGTGAAATTAAGATGTTAAAAGGTAACTAACAGGGGCTGGGGATATAGCTCAGTTGGTAGAGTGCCTGCCTAGCATTCACAAGGCCCTGGGTTCAATCCCCAGCACTCCTCCCCCCAAAAAAGACAAAAGGTAACTAACATACCCTGGATTTCTAGCCTCTCTTCCTTCGAAGGACTCTTGCAGACTAATCAAAACAATTTCTTCTTACAGAATAGGGTCCCAAGAACTACTATCCTTATGTTATAAAGGTTAAGAAATCAGGATAAAGATCAGTGGTAGAGTGTTTGCCTAGCATGCATGAGGTCCTGAGTTCCATCCCCAGCATCCTTCATCCCCCAACCCTGGTCATCCAAGATTATACAACTAAGAAGTAAATAAAAGTAGAACTCAGGTCTGATTCCAACACTGTTAACTAACTGTGCTATGCTAGCTATGCTATGCTATGGTACTGGGGTAAATCCACAGCTTCAAGCATACCAGGCAACCACTCTACCACTGAGCTACATCCCCAATTCTTTTACAAAATTTGAGACAGAGTCTTGTTAAATGACCCAGGCTGGCCTTGAGTTTGTAATCCTCTAGCTTCAGACTCCCGAGTAGCTGGGATGGCAAGTGTGCCACCATCCCTGGCATACAATTTAATGAGGCTTTTCATAGAAGTCCCCTTCCACTCTCAGCTAAGCGAAATCTGCCTGAAGAGGCTCTATTTCATACTGTTCTTTTTTTATGTTTGAAGAAAGATGGGGAAAGAAAGAGAATAAAGGAAAGGCAATGATAAACTTTCTCTCCAAAGGATCTTAACCTCTTCTCTAAACCAACTGTACCAAACAGCTAGAGTCACGGTCAACTATGATAAGTGCTGAATCCTTTCCAGAACATTCTCCAGTGCTTTCAGATCTTAAATAAATTGCTTACTTGAAGGTAAATATTGGAACTTTTTTGCAATTCAAATAGGATTTTTGTTTGTTTTTAAATGGATGTGTTAAGTCTTTTTTTTTGGGGGGGGGGTACCGGGGATTGAACCCAGGGATGCTTGACCACTGAGCATATCCCCAGCCATTTTTTACATTAAGACAGCCTTTGAGTTGCTTATAGACTCACTAAATTGCTGAGGCTTGCTTTGAACTTGTGATCCTCCTGCCTCAGCCTCTCAAATTTCTAGCATTATAGACTTGTGCCTCTGTGCCTGGCTATCTTTTTGTCCTGAAATCCACTTCTAACAGGTTATTCTATAACATATATCATACAATACTCTACTCAGTTCACTTTTTCTGTTTTGTTATTTGCTTTTGAGATGGTCTTGCTAAATTGCCCAGACTGGCCTCAAGTCATCCTCCTGACTCAACCTCCCAGTGGCTGGGGATGACAGATGCCATCACCAAGCCCTGCTCCCAGCTCAGTTTTGATTGATGAATTTGGACTCATCTTTAGAGATTTGCATTCTACAATTCTTACTGGTAGAAATTGTTTTCAAATTTCAAAGTAGTATCCAATGCAGTTCTACTCATTTTAAATAAATTAATTTACATTAGATTATTTCTTTAAGATGGTATCACTAGCTGGGTTGTTTCTGGTTTGTTGGTTTGTTGGGGTTTTTGGTGTTTTTGTTGTTTTGGATTTTTTTTTCTTTTTTTTTTTAAATGAGCCTGGATTTAAAATGCAAACTTTGAGGAATATTCATGAATTCAGAAATTATCAAACCCCCAAGTTCACTAGTAAACATCTACTAGAAAGTTGTATTAAGGACTCCTGATCTGAAACATAGATTAAATTACAATGTAATGTCTTACAAGTAAAAAAAGGTCAAATTTACAACTTAAATATTATAAAATTGGGCCCTAATAATGTCCTAATCATGTAAATTAGCATCTCTTATTCAGGAAGTGACTGGCATGAAATTTACCAAGCAAATAATTCATTCAGGTAAGATATATGAAGAGTATAAAGAAATGTACTACAGGGCTGATGGAGAACATTTAAAATAAATGAAAAAGGTGTCTTAAAATTTCATACATATTTTACCAAATGGTCTTCCAGAAAGGATGCAAGACAAGGCTTATTTTTCTCAAACTTCACCATTAGATTTTGTCAGTCTTCACATTTTACTTCATTAAATAAAATGTGAAATATTTTTCTGTTGCCAGACCTTTACTACCACAGAGATTCAACACTGTTTCAATTAATTGACTACTGGTATTTCTTCTTTTGTTTAGATCCTTAAAAAAAAAATTTTAAAAATCATAAAAAAAACTTTAAGCCAATGTGTTTAATTTAAAAGCTCTTTATAAATTAAGGATTTTGTGCTGTCATATATTTTGCAAATATTTATCCCAATTTGTAATTGCTTTTTAACATAGTTTATAGGTTGCAGCCAAATCTGTCAGTCATTGTCTTCATGCATTATGAATCTTTTTAATCTTAGAGAGGCCTCCCCCTCCCCAAAGAGGGTATAAAAATAATGTATTCTCTTACAACTGTTCCATCTGAATTTTCTTCTGGTGCAAGAAGAGGCCACCTGTTTCTTTTGAGTGTCCCAAATATCCCTAAATTCTAAAATTTCAAGGTACATTGATCATACATGTTCTTCAAGAAGACATACTTCACAAAATAGTATTAAAAATAAATATGGGATCATATTACACAATGTGAAATGAAAAAAACTGGGGAAAATAAACTGGATGTATAAAGAAATCTACAGATCTTATGGAGAACATTTAAAATAGATGAAAAATAACAATAGTTATTATCTCTTGGTAGCGGATTAAAATTATTTTCATTTTCTTATGTTTAACATTGTCTTCTTACATTTTTTAAAGATAATGAGCCTATATTACTTTTTCATGAGGAAGGGAGGGGTTTTTTTTTTTTGGTACCAAGGATTAAACTCAGGAGTACTTAACTACTGAGCCACATCCCCAGCTATTTTTGTGTTTTATTTTGAGACAGAGTTTTACTGGGTTGCACAGGGCCTTGCTAAGTTGCTGAAGCTGGCTTTGAACTTACGATCCTCCTGCCTCAGCCTCCCAAGCCACTGGGACTAGAGGTGCATGCCATCGCACCCCACCAAGGGAGTATAATGTTTTGATCAAGGACTCACTGTCACACAAACACACACACACACACACACACACACACACACACACACACACACACACGCCGCAGTCTGGCTGGGCAAACTACGGAGGGATGACGAGCAACTTGTGAAGGTTGATACACCAGGAGCGGGAGCCGCCTTATTGTCGGACAGTAAAGGTATATATACACTTAACTGATTATACACAGCTTGTTTCAATCATCCAGATACATCAATTGGTCATTAAGGAATCCTCATCATCTTAATGATTACACACAGCTTAACTTAATTGACATAATCTAGACACAGTCAGTCATTAAGGAATCTCTATCATCTTAATGGCTAGCTGGCGTTACTTCTCAAACCACTCCTCTTGGCAAAGTGCCAGGCGCTATCTTGACTTGTCTGTGGCTCTCAACACACACACACCAGTAGTGCCATAGGATTATAATGGAGCTAAAAAAATCCCATTGCCTAGTGATATTGCACCTCTCATACACAGTGTGCTATATTATGTTTGTGTTGATGTTGGTGCAAACAAACCTACAGCTCTGCCAGTCATATAAATGTACAGCACATACAGTTACATACAGTACGTACCACTTGATAATGATAATAAATGACTAAGCCACTGCCTTAAGTATTTACTATAGCACACCCTTTATCATTAGGGTATGCGCCTACATTTAAAAAAAAAAAAAGAAAGAAAGAAATTCACCTTACTGCAGAGCAGCAGGCCCCACGACTCCAGCAGCAGCCTCGCATAGCTAATGATGCCTTTGCATCTAGAGGCCACTCTGAGTGGTTGACCTAGACCATCAAGCTCTGTACTAGTACACTCTGATGTTTAGTGATGAAACATCCCCAGGACGCATTTCTAAGAATGAATCCTGTTGCTAAGTGACTTGTGATTATATTTTCATTTAAAAAATAATAATAGTGACATAATTTTAATACAGGGGTGTGTATCCTTTTCATTCTAGTAAACATTTGTATATACTGGGAAAGGTATGTGTCAAAGAACACCTCATCTTTGCTTAATAAATCGACGTGTAGTCATTAACAAAGTAAAATTAGTTATTTTTTAAAAGGCTATGTTATGAAAATAACACAAAAAGCACTGTGATGGTGGGGTACAAGTTAGAAAAAGAAAACAAAACATTTACCAGTTGCTTTTTTAGTTATTTAATTTTGCATAGGTAATATTTTTACAATGTTTGAAGTTTTTAAAGTACAAAAAGATACAGTGAAAATTCTTCCCTCTACTATCACTATTGAAATGTTTTAATTTTGGGGGGAGGGGGCTGGTATTAGGGATTGAACCCAGGGGCACTAGACCCCTGAGCCACATCCCCAGCCCTATTTTGTATTTTATTTAGAGACAGGGTCTCACTGAGTTGCTTACAGCCTCGCTTTTGCCGGGTCTGGCTTTGAACTCATGATCCTCCTGCCTCTGCCTCCTGAACCACTGGAATTACAGGTGTGTGTCACCTGCCTGGCTTAAATTGTTTTAAGTTAAAGTAACATGTATATGATTAACACCCCCCCCCCCCACTTATCCCTTCGGATGTGTTTGGACTTCTTGTAACAGTTTCTTTTGTAATTATTTCCATCTCTAGTGTTTCACCCTTATTTACTTTTTGATATTTTGTGAGATTTTTAATAAAATAATTTGGGGGCTATGGTGCGGCTCAGTGGTAGAGTGCTTGTCTGACATGTGAGACTTTGGATTTGATCCCTAGCAGTGCAAAAAAAAAAATAAATAACGAAAATAAAAAATAACTTGTATTATCGAAGTTCAATGACTTCCTTGAATTTATGTCTCTATTCACTATAAACAAATAAAATCCAAAGTTGTCTCCATTTGCATTGAGTCGAAAATCCAGACTGATTCAGGTGTATCTGTACTGATGACAAATACGTCAAGCTGAGCAACTGTCAACAGTGTCACCATCAGTGAATGACTCTTGACTACCACCATCCCCTGCTTTATTCGGTTTAGACACACTCTGAGGATTTCAGCCCACAACAGGTCATTTTTATCACCTCATTCCTCTGGTCCTTCACTCTCCCAAATATACTTATCACTAGGTGTACACTGGTTACCTTGATAACTAACATAATCACATCTTTATTTTCTTTTCCATCAACTCTAGATGGTATTATTTTACTGGCTACTTTGTGACACAAGGACTGCAACACTCTTACTTTTCTATGTAGCTCCCTTCCTTTCCTTTCCACTCTTCCTTCTGAAATCTAAATTGATCTTTTTGTACAACAGTTAAGGACACCATCCATGTCCGCTGGCCGCCTCACTTGCCACGTTTGGATAAATGGTAACTTATCTGATTAAACCCTGAATGAATGGATAGGATATAATGGATATATATTATCAATTTTTCACTCACATAAGCAACGCTGATATAAACATTCTTACATACACCTTAAAAACATGTACAGGTTTTTTCCCTTAAATTTTTAGAAGTGGAATTTTCTTGGTGAACTACTTTGTTAAAGCCAAACTACCTTGCAGAAAGATTTTAATCTCAGGGCTGGGGTTGTGGCTCAGAGTAGAGTGCTTGTCTAGCAAGTGCAGGGCACTGGGTTCAATCCTCAGCACCACATAAAAATAAAACAAAGGTAGTGTGTCCAACTACAGTTAAAGCAAAAATTTTTTTAAAAAAATTTTAAACTCATAGTATGAGAATATGTAGATTACTTTTAAAGACTAGTTTTTTAAAAAACGATTGGAAAAAATTATCCCTGAACTTTCATACTTTCTTTCATTCTTTTTTCCAAAATTAATTTTATTGAGAGGCCTGGCTCTAATTAAATACAACAAAATATACTCATTATACATACATGTGCATCTCAACAATTCCTTTATTCTCTTAATCTGAAAACAAAACCTGCAGAAATTAAAATATTTGGGTACATTTATAAATTCATGAACTAGTAGTTTTTGACAGTTTATACAGAAAAGCCATCTACTAATAACATAAATTGCAATTATACTTCTAATATAAGGTATAACAAAATTATGAATGTCCATGGTCTCTTTGGGAAACTTCTGCTCAATGAATCCCATACATCTCTAAATTTTACGATTAAAAAAAAAAAAATCAAACACCTAATGAAACTGTACACCTGTTTTAAGCTTAAGCTCGAGCGCACACACACACACACACACACACACACATACACACACCTCTAAGGATAATTTTTTTTAAAAAAACATTGTCTCCAAAATCTAATTATTGAGCAATACTTTTCTAGTAAAAAACCTTATTTAAAAAAAAGAAAGAGGGAGTGCTGGAGTTCTGGCTCAGTGGTAGAATGCTCACCTGGCATGCATGAAGCACTGGGATCGATCCCCAGTACCACATAAATGTAAAAAAAAAAATATATATATATATATATATATTTGTGCCCACCTAAAACTAAAAAATAAATACTTATAAAAAAAAAAAGAAAGAAAGAAAGAGGGAGAGAGAGAGAAAGAATCTCTCTCTGTAGCACAGGTTGCCTCTTAACTCCTGGGCTCAAGTGATCCTCTCGCTACAGTCTTCTGAGTAGTTGGGCAATGTCTAAAAATTTAAATGAAACAAGTACATTCCTTGTCTTTGTGTGTGTCTCTCTCTCACATACACACACACACGCACACACACAAATCCAAAGAAATAAAACAGTTGTTTATCTATGAAATACATTAACTCTGTAACTAACTACCATCCCTCAAGGACAATTCTAGGACTAGATAGCTTCACTTTTTCAGAAAGGCAAGAAATAGTATCCATCTTACATAAATTCTTATGGAGAGCCCATGGGTAGAAGAGTATATATGAATCTCATTAACATAGATATAATTCTTAAAATACTAGCTAATTGTGGGGAGGGTTGTCCCAAACTTATTCTAGGAACACAGGGTTGGTTTAACTACTTGAATTAATCAATGGGGGCTGGGGTTGTGGCTCAGCAGTAGAATGCTCACCTAGCACCTGTGAGGCCCTGGGTTCGATCCTCAGCACCACATAAAAACAATAAAATAAAGGTAATGCATTTAACTACAACTAAGAAAATAAATAAATATTTAGAAAAAAGAATTAATCATGCCAACAGAAGAAATGCAAAAAGTTACATAATTGCTTCAAAATAAGGAGAGCTCCCATTTGACAAGATGCAACGCCTGGCCATGATTAACAAAAACAAAATCCCTCTTAGCAAATTTAGGAATCAAAGAAATCTTTTTTTAATCTGATGAAGTGTATCTACACAAAATCTAAAGAAACATCATACTTAATGATGAAATACAGAAAGCCTTCCCCCAGCAATGGGAAATCAAACAAGGAGACTGCACGGCTTTGTTCAGCATTATACTAGAGGTCCTAAGCGGAACATTTACACAAAAAAAGAAAGAACACAGTATAAGATTTGGAAAGGAAAGAAAGAAAACTCATTATTTGCATATGAAATGATTGTGTTCACAAAAATTCAAAAGAATCTATATTTAAACCATGAAAACAGTGAACTTCCCAAGAGTGCTTGAATAAAAGTTAATATCAAATCAACTATATTTCTATACATCAGCCCCCAATATTAAACAGAGATTTTAGAATAAAATCTTTGATAATAACATTCACAAATCAAATACTTAAAAATAAACTAGCACCAAGCACAGTGGCCCATGCCTATAAACCCAGAGACACGGAGGCTGGTAGGAGGCCAGCCAGGGCCACTTAGCAAGTCCCTGTCCCAAAAAAGGAAGTAAAGATCAGGGCTTGCGGCTTAGTGGTAGAGCACCCTGGGTTCCCAGAGTTCCATCCCCTGTGCCACCAAAAGAAAAAAGGGGGAAAAAAAGGCAAAATAAAACTTCTATGAAGAAAATTAAATGGCATCATTGGAATAAATCAAAGATCACCCCAAAAATGGAGAACCATATACTATCATGTTCAGATATTTGAATATTGTAAAAATATCAATTCTTCCTCAGATTGATCTATAGATTCAATGCAACTCAAATACAAATTCTAGCAGGTTTTTGTGTGTAGAAACTTTGCTAATAAAATTTAGACGAAAACAAAGGCCCAAGAAAAGCTGAGAATCTTGAAGAAATACATTTGAAAGAAATGGATATTCATACACAAAGGAATCTATCTCACATGCTGCTGGAAGGCATGTAAATTGACAATTACTTTGGTTTTCATAAGCAATACCTGTTTCCCAAACGAGCATATCGGGTGATCTTGGTATTTTAAATATGATGCATGACCGGGACAACTTGGCATCCCCTGGAGCTTGTTGGACACTCAGACTTTCAGTCTCCACCCAAAAACTACGGAAGTTAAATCAGCCTTCTGACAAGACCCTCAGGTGACCGATGTACACTGCATTTCAAGAAGCGCTGCTCTATGACCCCAAATGCCACTCATACTAGAACACACCCATCAGAACTGCATTCAGAGGTCCACCAAAGATATGCACAAGACTGTTCACAGTGACACTATTCCCAGAAACCAAAACCAACCAGATGTTCTGTGATAGATCTAAACTGTGGGCCAGGTGCAGAGGCGCACGCCTGTAATCCCAGCAACTCAGGAGGCTGAGGGAAGAAGATCGCAAGTTCACAGCCAGCCTCGGACTGAGCAAGACCCTGTCTCAAAATAAAAAGGACTGGGGATGTAAGTTGTTGGTAAATCACACCCCTGTGTTCAATCCCCACTGTAAAAGAAGAAAGAAATAAAAGTGTGGTATGATCACTCAATGGAGTACTATTCAGGCATAAGAATGAACGCTCTAACTGCAACACAACAATAAAATGCTGAGTGTAAAAAGAAACCAGACCAAAAGGAATATATCTTATATGTATTTATTTATAAAGCACAAAAAAGGGAAAACTAAAGGGTGCTGCTGAAGTCAGGACAGGACTTACCTGTATGGGATAAGTGTAAGTGGCCAGGAGGAGTAACGCTCCAGCCTTTTATTTTTTTTTTAATATTATTTTTTAGTCATTAATGGACCTTTATTTTATTTATTTATTTATTTATTTATTTATCCATTCGTTCGTTCATTCATTCATACATATGTGGTACTGAGATTCAAACCCGGTGCCTCACACACGCTAGGCAAGTGTTCCTCCACTGAGCCCCAGCCCAGCCCACGCGCCTGCTTCTTGACATGTGCTTATTGATAAGCCAACGGTTTTGAAAGTTCTTTTTCAATACCGCTTTGGCTATCCTGGGTCCCTCCCATTCCCACATGAACTTTAGGATCAGTTTGCCAATTCTGGGGTGGCGGCACAGCTGAAATTTTGATAAGGCTGGTGTAGAATGTGCAGACCAATTTGGGGAGCACTATCATTTGAACAACTTCACCTCTTCAGATTCATGGACCCATGAAGACATGAGCATTAGACATCTCCATTTATTGAGATCTTTAATTTCTTTCAACAATGTTTTATATTTGCAGAGTATAAGTTTTGCAAATATTTTTAAAAACTTGTTCTGTATTTCAATGTATTATAAATGAAACTTTTTATTGTCAGACTGTTCATTGGAAATGTATAGAAATATAGGTGATTTTTGTGTATTGCTCTTGGACCCAGCAATCCTGCTGAACTTATTTATTAATTCTAATAGGGGTTTTTTGTTTGTTTTTGGTACCAGGGATTGAACCCAGGGGCACTCAATCACCGAGCCACTCTCCTGGCTCTTTTTGTATTTTGTATTTTATTTAGAGACAGGGTCTCACTGAGTTGCTTAGGACCTCACTAAATTGACCAGGCTGGCTTTGAACTTGCAATCCTCCTACCTTAGCCTCCCAAGCTGCTGGAATTACAAGCATGTGCCACCACAGCTGGCCTCTAATGGTTTTATAGTGGCTCCCTTAGCATCTTCAATGTGCCAGATTATGATCATTTACAAGTAGAGACAGTTTTTACTCCTTCCTTTCTAACCTGGGTGTTTACCTTCCCCCTTTTTAAGGCCTTTATTATTCATTATTATAATCACGCTGATAACTGTAAAGATCACCCTGCCTAGAGGAAAGCTAGTGTTTTCCCAAGCTCCTTAGATTCGTTTGGCATTTATACACGAAGAATCCATAACAAGATAGTCATCAGAAAATACATTAGGGTATAGTACTTACATGGAGTTGCAGTTGAGGGCTAAGCAAAAGAAATTAGAAAATACTTATCTTTAAAAGTATTCAGTAGCCTGTCAATTATCCACACTGATGTGGTTAGCCAGGCCATTTTAATATCATTTGCCACCTACTAAATAAAGGGGCATCCTTACTCTCATGGAGATAAAGCTGCTTGGCACATATAAGAAGTCAGCATTCACTGAGCACCACCTTGCTGCTTGAAATCACAAGAACATCACAAGCGAGGTTTCCATATAACTTTGGGACTAATCTTTTTTTACAAACCAGTGTACGCGAATCTCTGAACAACCTGTCTCAAAATAAAAAATGAAGAAATAATAAATAAAAAGGGGTGGAACCCTCAGTGGTAGAGCACCTGCCTGTCTGTGCAGGGTCCTGACTCAGTCTCCGGTACTACAAAAATAAATAAAAGAGGCAGTGGCAGCAGCAACCACACGATTATATCATTAGATACAGAAAAGGCATTTGACAAAAATCCAAAAATTCCTGATTAAAAAAACTCAAATTGAATATGCAAGAACTTGCTCAACTTCATAAAGGATATCTACAAAAAAAAAAAAAAAGTAACAATAAACATCAACTTTGATAGGAACAGGCTGGCTGGGTTCCCTCCAAGACTGGGAATAGGGATGTTTGCTCTTGCCACTCTCCGCCATCCCACTGAAAATCCTACAGTTCGGTAAATTAAGAAAAAAAATAAACAGTATAAAATTAGAAAGGAGAAAACAAGACTGTCCCTATTCCTGACAACACGATCATCTACAGAAATCCCTATTTATTAACAAAACAACTAGAAAGGAAATCACTATTGGGGGTAGGTTGTAACCACAAAGGGAGAGCAAGAGGGAGTTTTTCAGGCTGAAAACTGTTCTGTAGCCTGATCTTGGGAGTGGGTGGGCAAATCTATACCATGTCAAAACTCATATACAACCAATAAAAGCAATTTTACTGTGTTAATAAAAAATTACATTTCTTCTTCCACATGACAGGATTCAATCATGCTGTTCTACAGAGGTCAGTACACGGAAGTGCATTCTAAAACTTTAAGTCAATGTAATGACAATCATCTTTCCACAGCCTCTATCCCCACCCCCCACTGGATATAACCATTTCTAATAAATGAATAAAGTGTTATGGTGAATTAAGTAGTGGCAAGCTATGAACAGCTACTTCTAATAACATGGTCTACATGACCTGAAAACCTCCTTTAAAATGCTACATTAAATAAAACATTATTTTTTAAAGGTAAAGTTGGGTTAGCAAGGAAGAGAAAATCTCAGGTGCCAGAAAAGCAGAGAGAACTAAAAAATCAGATGCCCCTTTCCCGAGTTGGGATGGTGAGGCAGAGATCTGTGCCCACAGTACAGGGGACAAAGTTGTAAAAACCTGCCATTGGTAAGAAAGGAGAGTGGGGGCCAGGTGGGGGCTGGCGTTTGAAATCCTTCCTGTTTTCCTCGTAGAGTGTCTGCTCTGAACTTTGGGGGCTGAAAGGTTAAAAACTACATTTCCCCGACCCCTTTTGTGGATAGCGTTCCTGGTATGATTAGTTTCTACCAATGACACTCTCAGCATAGACGTGGCAAGAGAAACTGAAGACCAGCTTTTCGCACTTTGGCAAAGAGGCAGAGTTGGAACATTTGATTTTTCTGCATCATTAGCAGAATCTAGCATCTGGGAACTATCCACGACTATCAAGAGGCTGGGCATGGATGAGCACAATCCTGGAACCAATAGTCTTGGGGGAGGCTCCCAGATTATAGTGGCTTCCTGATCATGGCAAAGGTCTGTGGTTCTGGGTTTTTTTTGTTTGTTTATTTGTTTTTTGTGGTACTAGGGATTGAACTCAGGGGCAATCAATCACTGAGCTACATCCTCAGCCTTTTATGTTATATAGAGACAGGGTCTTGCCGAGTTGCTTAGGGCCTTGCTAAATTGCTGAGGCTGGGCTTTGAACTCACAATCCTGCTTCAGCCTCCCATAAGTGTGCCACCATGCCCGGCCCAGGTTAAGTTGATCTTTAAAATCCCAACGAGGCAACTCTTTGTCTTTTTGTTTGTTTGGTTTTGGTGCTGGGGATTGTACATGAAAAGCAAGCACTCTACCAACTGAGCTATATCCCCAGCCCAAGGCAGCTCTTTGGTTAGCCCAGTTTTATAGTATGGCTTTGGTACTGTTCTAAGACAAAGTCCTGCTAGAATGTAAGGTCTACAAGGTAGGGGACCTCTGTCTGTTTTGTTTACTAATGTACCATCCCAAGAACACAAAAGAGTGCCTAGCACACAGTAGCTGCTCAATAAGCATTTGTTGATTGGATGAATAAACCTAGAATCTATTTCTTCAACCCTTCCAGCAATTGTGCTAAACTCTCCTGCTTCAAGTAGCTAAACAAAGTGGAGACTAGGAACTAATATTTCTATGTAAAGCCAGAATCAAAGGGATGTAAGTTTAAGAAACAACAGATAACAAAGAATCTGCCCACCAAGAAAAGCGAGTTGCTAGGGGCATTATGTGCTTCTATTGAGGAGCAGGGAGAAAAAAAGTTTACACTAAATTTTTTTTTTTTCTTTGAGGAGGGTCTCTATGTTGTCCAAGTGGGCCAGAATTCCTGGGCTCAAGCCATCCTCCTGTCTCAGCTTCCAAGTAGCTGAGAATACAGGTGCACATCATTGTTCCCAGCTGCATAAAAATTTTTAATGACAGGCCTGCACTTCACACAGGTTTGAAGCTTAAATTTTCATTACATGAGTGGTCCTGGAACCACAAATTAACAAATTAACAACAGGGATTCATCCTCAACCAGAGCATTACAGATTCCCACAGGTAAAGCTCTTGGGTTGGAGGGAGTACCCACAAACCAAAATCTCAAACAGCAGGAGGAAAAAATTTGCCTAGAAGAAATAGGCAAAATTGAATTCCAAAATTATTAGATAATAAAATTCTTTTGAAAATAGCTATACAAAAGCTGCAGTAGTCTAAAACTTTCACCAATTAGGGGTAAAATTGGATAGACTGGCATCTACCAGTGTCCACTGAGGACAAGTCATCTCTCCCAGGTAGCAACAAACATCTTGGCCTTCTTCCTAGAAAAGATCATTTCTGGAAGTCAGACAGCCATCCTGAGGAAGTTTGGGAACATATGCCTGCCAACCAGCTCAATAAACCACTGCTCACGTACAGACATATCGTCCTCAGAGCAAACCTAACAACACGTCACTTTCTCAATACACATAGTAAGTGACTGTACTGAAATCCAAATACTATGGTCAGCTCAAAGAAGAATTGCAGCATCTATTCATTTGATTAACACTTCCTGAATATCATTTTCTATAAGCCAGACACAAAAAACAATAAGAGCCCAGCATGGTGGCGCATGCCTGTATTCCCAGCTGCTCAGAAGGCTGAGGCAGGAGGACTACAAGGTCAAGGCTAGCCCCAGCAATTTATCAAGGCTCCAAGCCACTTTGTGAGACCCTGTTCCAAAATAAAACATAAAAAGAGCTGGGGGTATGGCTCAGTGGTAAAGTGCCCTTGGGTTCAATCCCCCATAAATAAATAAATAATAAAGGCAGGGCTCAAGAAGCCACTACCTAGTAAGAAAATGTACAACAGGATCTTAATAAAAGGGACCTCTTCAAAAAGACTGAGGTGGATGATGAACTAATCTACCCATTGGGGCAGGAATCCTGTCTACTTCTACCAAAAATCCCTCCTGGCACATGTACATCCTAATGAAGCTGTAATTTTTTTTTCTTTTACTGGTTCTTTTCAGTCATACATGACAGTAGAATCCATTCTGACATAATTATGCAAGCATGGAACATACCTTGTTCTAATTCTGACCCTAGTACCTCTCCTTCCCCTTCCCTTCTCCCACCCCCTGCTCTCTTCCTTCTATTGATCTGACATTTGCCCACAGTTTTTCATTTTTTTTTAGTCATAGTTGGACATAATACCTTTATTTTGTTTATTTCTTTATTTTTATGTGGTGCCGAGGATTGAACCCAGAGCCCAGTGCTAGGTGAGCACTCCACCGCTGAGCCACCACCTCAGCCTCAGTTATTTTTTAATTGATTTCTTCTGGATGTACATGACGATGAGATTCACTGTGGTGCATTCATATAGGTACATAGGAAAGTTATGTCAGATTCATCGCGCTGTCTTTCCTTTTTCCTCCAGAGAGGAAACTGAAGCCCGGAGAGCTTGACTGGATTCACACACACCTGAGGTCCAACTCTAGCACTAACTCCAAAGCCCTTACTTCATCAACTCTGGTACCATCAGAGAACCCAGAGACAAGCATGGACTCACTCCCGTTCACCAGCAGGTAGACGTCACACAGCTCGGCCTCCTAGCCCTCTTCACAGCACTCCAGACAGAAAGCAGCTGAGCTTGCTCCCAATAAAAGGATCCCCCACGAAAGGGCTACCTAGGCAGCGTCTCTGGCAAACACATTCATTTTGGGAATAATTAAAAATGCCACAGAATGGGGTTCCTGCCCTTGGAAAGTTTAGTCTGATTTATACACAAATATTATTTATTCAAACTTTCCACAAATGTGTAGTTATACATATGTACATAATGTATCAACCTGTGTATGTAGCAGATCAGTAGCCAAGTACATGCACCTACAGGGAAAGGGAAAAGACACATTTTCTAAGGAAAAAAAAAAAAAAGATCCCAGGATCCCAGCAACTCCACTCTACTTATTCATAATAGTTCATAAAGCTGAGCCAAATTTACTTTTACCTACCTACAGAGAAAAAAAAGCTTATTAGATAATAGTTTAACCAAGACTTTAAGGGTTGCTGGTTAAACTATTAAGAATTCTTTCTAAGTAGCCTCAAGCTCTTAGAAACATCTATTTACAAGCAAAAAAAAAAATCAAGGCTTAGGTAATTGCAAATTCTTTTTTAATATTTATTTAGTTGTAGATGAATGCACAGTATCTTTATTTATTTTTATGTGGTGCTGAGGCTTGAACCCAGTGCCCCGCACATGCGAGGAAAGCACTTTACCACTGAGCTACAGCCTCAGCCCCTAATTGCAAATTCTTTAAGGACCAATCCTAGGTAACATTGTGGTTCCAGTTGTTACGCACCCATGTGAATTCTAATCCTTGAACAATACTCTGATTTAAGATTTTCTGCTAATTTTGGCCTTCCCTCTATTCCCTCAAATACTCCAAATTAGTATGGCTTCATTTCAGATGACAGAATTTAAGAAATTTTTAAAAAGATCAAAATTATAAAAAGCTAACCAAACCAAATATGAAAAAGTGGGAGGTCAGTGCAATGGAGGAAATTAGACGGTGCAGCTCAAATCCTGAGGCCGTATACTCTATTCTAAAAAATGAAGGGAGGAAGTAATCCAACAGAATTCAATATAAGCATTCCTTTTAATCAATGTATTTTCTTCCACTCTATTTCCACCATTTTCTGGTTTGGAAGGATTTCATGAGAAGAAAAAAGGAGAAGCAGCCACACCCTTTCAAAACTAAAGATGTCCTTGAGCCACAGTGGAAAGCATAAGGATTGGGTCCCATTCCCGAGGAGAGATCTCTCTACTCTTTACTCTTTCAACGACTATCAATGTTCTCCATTTAGATTGAGGAATAGGAACAAGAAACCAAGAGGTAAATTAACACGGAGATCTTTGAAGCTCCTCAGCCTCACAAACATAAAGCACATCACATCAAGGAAAGGACATGCGCTCTCCCATCCTGCCTCAAAAAACAAGAGGAAGGAGAAGGTAGAAAGATGACCAAAATAACCTCAAAGATGGCCCCATCCATTGCAAGAGTCAGAGCAGAGGGTGGGAACCAGGGCTCGGGACTAGGAGGCAGGTGGTCCATTTTCACTGGCTGCATGGAAGCCTGATGGGCGCGGAACGGTAGGAGACACTGTGCTAACAGAGGACACCCTTCCTACATCACAGGTCACCTCTGACGCACCCGAAGCCCTATAGTTAAGTGCGTGAAGAGGGCCTTAGGAAACCCAGCCAACATTCAAGGGGACCCTCCTCTAAAATTGCAGTTGGTCATGGTTCACCTTAAGAACCCACATAAAGCAAAATTTTCTTCTCCAACATACAAGGCAAGCCTAAATAAAGACAAAACTGTTTGCTAAAGGATTCCCCCTCTCTCCAAAACAAGGAGATAAAGGAGACCACAATGAAGTCTCTAGAAAAGACAAAAGTTGTTCACTGAAAGATGTGTAATTTAACCTTGACTAGTTAAGACTCAAAGAAATGTTACCTGAATGGAACCTGAGATGGCCGAGAAGATAATGGGAGGTTCCACAGAGCCCCCCTGACAGGTTGCCAGGACTTTAGAAACTTGCTCACACAGGAGCTACTCATGAAAGTGGGCTGTTGCACTTCCTCCTGTCTACCCAGGGGACCAAAGTATTCAGAACTGGACCTGTCTAGTGCATAAGGGAGTCAAGAGAAGAGCAAGAGGGAGGTGAACTACTCAAACCAAGAGTGCCTCACTAGAAAAGCAATGTAACCCGACAGCCAATACCCCTGGGTGCTTACTGTGGATCCTACAACCACAGCCCCTAATCTGCTTAAGTTTTTAGAAGTCCCAGAGCAACTGAGGAGACAAAATAAGTTGGTCACAAAAGCCACTCAGCCTCACTTCCTGAGGAATAATCCCATTGAAGGCACCAGAATGGTTTCCATGCTGAGCTCTAATTATGGATGAAATTATGACCTTTCCTAGTGCTAGTTTTAGGTACAGTTAATTGCCAAAGGGTGGGGGGAGTGAGGTGCAGATTTTATGAAGGAGAATCTCAACTCTACCTTGGTGAAGAGACCAAATCAGGTGCCAAGTTCTCTGGATGCTTAGGGTCAGCTGCAGAACTAAGACGCTCCCTGAAATTACATGCTAAGGGTGTGTGTGTGTGTGTGTGTGTGTGTGTGTGTGTGCGCACACGCGCGCGCATGCACACATGCAATTTCTCTGGGAATGGCCCATGCTTTGTCTCTCAGAATGATACAAATTAGGAGAATTCCTCTGGTCAAACGAAAGCACTTTGGCAACTCGTGTGTTACTAACTTCCATTTGCACTGGGAAGCAGTCACAAGTTTTAGTCCAAAAGTACCCCATCACTGAATTTAGTAAGGGTTTGGGATCCCTACCTTTGTTCAGTATCTTTTAAATTTTCCACATCAATTATGAGATTTGGTATGTACAGAAGGTTCCAGAATTACATTCTGCCATGGTTCAGGCTTCACATTGAGGCCTCACTGTCCAGGAAGACAGTGGACGTTAACACCAGTTCCTGTCTTACTTTCTTTGGAGCCTCAGTTTCCTCTGTAATTAAGAAAAATGATATCTGCCCCATAGTTCATATGATTGTTTCAACATTGTCATTCCCAACAAAGAAGCTAAAGTTCACAAATGTACTGGTCATCTTGATGCCACTTTCAACACAGTGACAAAACACTGTCAACATCCTGCCTCAACAAAACAACTTTAAAAAAAAAGTTAAAAACCCAAGACCTTCCAGGAGGCCTCTTATGCAGTCGTGGGGGGATTATATAACACAGCTCAGGGGACCAGCGCTTAGAAGTCCTTCACACATCTCCACCCCATGAATTCCCACCCAAGGGTGAAGCCAAGATTTCTTCCCCGGATTCCCCCCCTGCTTCATCTTTCTCCCTCCAACCCTTCTCCCCCACTATAGAGTAAAGTGCTCAGCTCACTCCTCTCCCCTTCCTCAGGCTCGTTCAGCCCACTCTAGGGCTCACACTATTTCTTGGGGTAGAAGCAGGGTGTAAAGAAAGATATTACTATAGGTGAATAATTTTGTGTGTTGACTCTCCATCCTGTCACGTGTATACAGTAGTGATCTTTGTAAACTTACAAAGCACTACATATCTTCTCTAAGGTAAAAAGAAAAATGATTAATTAACTCATGAATGCTAATAATGAACAGCCAGCATTCCATTGAGATCCTCTTTATCACTAATAAAAAATTATTTTGTACCAAGTAATCAGAAACTCCCTCAAACCTAGTTTTCATCACATTTCAACCCTTAGGAAGCTCCTTACTTATCAATTGAATAGTTCCTGCAGCTTACTGTTTCCAAGACTCTCCAACTTTCTCGATCAGACAGACACGCACACAAACAAACTGCTAAACCCATATTTTTCTATTGGCTTCTTCAACACAGCCTTTCCCTTTCAGTCATGTTTGTCTCAGCCCATCTGTAGAGGCCAGAGCCAAGGCATTCCCCTCAATCCCAGAAAAACTCCCTCTCCTATTTTCTAGCAGTGGTACATCCTGAGATGTCCGATTTCCTTTCTTAAAGAAAAGACTTTCTGACTTATCTTTAAATCTCCAGCATCTGGCATAGGAAGCACTCCATGCTTGCTGGATGGTGAATGAAGGCTAGCTACTCACCTGAGATACTGATTAAAATTTCTCTTTTCCAAGCCTTGGCTCCAGACACACACTGCCTCTGAAGCCTTCTCTGATTAACCTACTCTATGCCAATCCCACTACTACCATCTTCGTCTTCCTTCCTTCCTTCCTTCCAGATATTTATTGACCTTCTATTACAAGCAAGGTAGTGCTCTTGGCCCTGGTAATAAAGCAATAAACCGATCAGGTAAAAAATCCCTGCCCTCATGGCACCTACAGACTAACAGACGATCCGTTCATATTTGATTTCCACTTCATTATAATTTGCTTGGCTTGATTCTATATTGATTCAAGTAACTTTGTCCAGATACCTCTGACAGATTATCTGCAAAGATAGCTACCAACAATTCCTCCCCTTCTGGCAGGCATATGAGGGCTCCTCCCACCAAGAAAGAGTATTTCTTCCTCACCTGAATCTGAGCTAACTCTGCAATTTATTTTTGTCAAAATAATCAGAAGCAACTGCTGTGCTCATTCTCGGTTAGACTTCTTAAATGGCCATACCTCCATACTTAGTAAGATATATACATAATTAAATACAAATAAGTTGGCCATACCCAACTTATTTGTATTTAATTATGTATATATCTTACTAAGCTAATGTATTATATGTATTACAAAATGTATACAAAATTACACACACACACACACACACACACACACACACACTTACTGGAATGTATGTATATTCTAAATCCTACTACATCCTGGTGGTTGAATTTACGTGTCATTTACCTTTGGGACTATAGCTTTAGAGTATACAGTTTTCTATGTCATTCTCCAATTTCTTCCTCCTCCCTTGGCCCTCATATCCTAGACTAATTTTCTACCTCTGAATGGTCCCCTTAGTAGTTCTACTTCTAGCTCCCAGCTTTGAAATATGGCTTTTGTATTTGGCCTTTGGCTCTCCTGGGTCTCCTCCCTTGGCACTCACCTTGCTCGCTGACTAGCCATCACTAGAAATCTTGGCACTTGTCCTGTTTTTCTATAACTACGGGACATTTACACATGACTCAAAACACTACTCATCTATCACCGGGCCTGCCCTACCCAACTTCAACACTGACACAAAATCCTAAAAAAACTGCTTATCCAGCTTCTGCTGAATCACCTCTAGTAATACAATCAGCGCATCTGGAGGCAATGAAGAACACTTTCAACTTATATTGAGCCGACTTCCCATATCTTCCACATTGGTTCTAGTTTCAACTGCCGAGGTCTCATGAGCTACCCCACCACCATCAACACTAGAGTCTAAACCAAAACAACTATCTTTGTAATCTTGAGATTTTATGGCAAGGCACCATGACTCTCCTCCATTAAAACAGGGCAGGTGAACACCAGAGCTGGTGTGCACCCTGTAGAGCAAAATAGCCAATGAACACCACAGACATGAGAAGGCACAGCTTAGGTCAATGGATGGGACCACAAACAAAAACCTGTGGGCCTCCAAGAAGACCGATGCTACTACAGAGTCTGGTACACCTGCCATCATTATTGAGGAGATGATCCAATATTTTAAAAACCCAAACCAAAACATTCTGCTGTAGGATAAGGCAGAAAGTGCTGATCTGGCCATGGGAACTTCAGGGTACTCATCAAGTTATTGGTCAGAAGGTTAAAAGTTGATGGATACAAGGATGACTAAGAGCAGCCAGTAAGAACCAAAGGAAGGGCACGGGGGTAGGAAAGATGGTGGAATGAGAGGGCCATCAGTACCCCAAGTACATATATGAAGACACAAGTGGTGTGGCTACTTTGTGTACAACCAGAGACATGAAAAACTGTGCTCTATATGTTTAATATGAATTGAATCGCATTCTGCTGTCATATATAACAAATGAGAATAAAATTAAAATTAAAAAAAAAGAACCAAAGGAAGGGTCTGATGTAGTCCAGGTGACATGTCAATTAAGAATGTACCCAGAGAATACCAAAGAGAATGCCAATGAGACTGTAGTTTTCTAGCCAGTTTAGGGTCATCCACTTGAAAGAGAGGGACCCAAAGACTTCCTTATCCAGCTCTGATGAAGAACTTGGCTGGTAGAGCAGCTTAGGAAGCGCTCCGTGATGTCTGAAGGATTCTGGCTGTATCCAACAAAACATAAGGATACAGAGGAGGATTCTTAATTAAGTTAAATGTGAAAGTGAGAAGGGAGAAAAACATGTTTCAGATGAAAAGAAAAAAATCAACTATCCAAATTGTTTTGAAAAAAGGAGACAAAACAATCCAGATCCATTTAGAATTCTCAAGATCTGCCAGGGTTTCCTGCAAAGAGCAGAAATTTTGTCCAACTCATGTGAAAAGATTTTTCCCTTTCACATTAGGAAATACTAACAAAATTCAATCTTTCTGTACTTAACACAGCCTGCAATTCAAAAGAACACTAGCTGGGCACAGTGGCACTCGTCTATAATCCCAGTGACTTGGGAGGCTGAGGCAGGAGAATTGCATGTTCAAGGCTAGCCTCAGCAATTTAGCAAAACCCCAAGCAACTTAGCGAGACCCTGTCTCAAAGTAAAATAAGAAGAGTTGGAACGGAGCTCAGTGGTAAAGTGCTCCTGGGTTCAATCTCCAGTATAAAAAAAAAAAAAAAAAAAAAAAAAAAAGGCTAAGAAAATGAGGCAGTTTAAGTTGGAATTGTCCCTTTAAGCTCTACAACTCCATAATTATGTAACATAGCATATTTACTACTTGATCGGATTAAAAAAAAAAAAGCAAAGAACAGCCAGGTGCTGTGGCATACACCTATAATCCTAACTACTCAGGAAGCTGAGGCAGGAGGATAGATAGCAAGTTCAATTCAGCCTAACTTAGCAAACCCCTGACTCAAAAAAAAAAAAAAAACCCCAAGGCTGTGGACACAGCTCAGTGGTATAGCACCCCTAGATTCAATCCCAGGGGGATAAAAGCAAAACCCAAAAAACTTGTTACTACCAAGAAATATGAATAGTTAGCCACACCTAAGCAAGGCCTGCTCCAATCCCAGGAGCAAACTTCTAGCTCCATCACAAAATCCTGTCCTGATGATTAAAATCTCATCTCAGCTGAACATACAAGGGGCTACAAAATGATGGCCCTCTTTTCCAATTATGAAAAGGCTGAAATGGTTAAATAAAACCAGACCCCATGGATGAGCTCATTTGAACCTAAGCAGGACAGGGGTGTGGCTCAGTAGAAGAGTATACATAAGGCCCTGAGTTCCATCCCAGTTTTGGGAAGGGGGGAGGGGGAAACCCCAAAGTAACCTCATGTTTGAAGAACAGTTTTTAATATTTAATTCTTCAGTTCAATTGTAGGTTTTCTATAACTTAGATTTAATTAGTGTCAATTTTTTTTTTTTTTTTTTTTTTGGTACCGGGCACTGAAATCAGGGATGCTTAACCACTGAACCACATCCCCAGGCCTTTTTATTTTTGAGACAGGGTCTTGCTAAGATGCCAAGGCTGGTCTTGAACTTGCAATCCTCCTGCCTCGGCCTCCCAAGTCACTGGGATTACAGGCGTGTGTCATGGGGCCTGGTGGTAATTAATGTCAATTTTCCATGCATCCCAAGGTTTATACTGGAATATAAATTTGTTGAACACAATATAATCACAAAATTGTAGTGCAGCTCAGTCAATGAGCTTCAAAACTTGTTGTCCGAACACTCCTATGAAGTAACAATGAAAGTACTGTCATCTAACTCAGGACTCGACAACAAACACTATTGTGAACAAGAAGAAACACTGACTCCAGATGCTTATGAGTTCCAGAGTCAAAATTAACACACTGATGAAAACAATTACTCATATCTGAAATCCCTAAAGCCACAAAGAGCCAACTACTAACCAAAGTGTCACAGACTAGATTACACAGGGGACCCAGCTAGGTGCTCCAAGGGGAGCTGACTTCCCTCTCCTGCAAATTGATAATTGTCTGTTTTTCCTCTCTTCTCTATGAAATCCTTGAAGAGGGAATATGCTTCATACAAAATGACTCGATAAAAAGAATCCTAAAAATACCTTGTATTCCTGAAATCCAATCATTTCATTCATTTATATGACAAACATTTATTATATGCTTATTATTTAGAGTAACCCTAACATAGTCACAGTCCCCATCTTCAATGGACCTCAAGGTCTAGTAGGATAGAACAACGTAAAACAAGCAATAAACAGTGTTAAAAATATAAAGAAAGAATAACAGGGTGCTAATAGATGAGACACACAGAGGCGGCAAAAAAGACTCCCTGAGAGAGTTAACCTGTCAACAGACATCAGAAGAATATTTCTTAAATCTGTTACTGCACATTTGCATATATAGTTTGTTTGCGTTACCAAATTACAAGACATCTGTGAATATGTAGCTAATATAATTAAAACATAAGAAAATCATATTTTCCCTCCCTCATCATCACAAGAAACACTTGGCTGGACTACTGGTTCCCCCTAGAAAGATGAGACCTAGAGCAATGCTAGGTTACCCCAGTACTCACAGCCAAGGGCATCCTAGATCAAAGTCGGCCCCCTCCAGCCAAGATCCACAGAGCCACCCGGCTCACCACCCCAGACCTGTGATCAATAAACACTCAAAATGTACAACTAAGGCTTCTCAATATATCTGAAAGGCAGCCCTGTTGTGGCGACAGATACTGATACATGAGATCTTTAAAAATGTACTATTTCTATATCTTTTCTCTGAAAATAAAGGAGGACATATTCTCCAAGACAACAGAGTAGACCAAGAAAGACTGACACAGAGATCCCAAAGTAAAGGATTCAACACAGCAAAAAAGATGTGGCGAATTCTGAAGTGGCCTTGAGAAGGAAGGCCAGGCAGCAGCAGTGCAAAGGCCAGAGCAGGCTGGCAGTTCTAGAAGGAATACCTCCCAGCAACCCGAAGACCAGACATGACCTAACGGACTGATCTGAGGATTCTGGCAAAGGGCGACACCGGGGATGCGAAGAAAAGAGGCAAATTAAAAACAATGACTTGTGGAAAATTCCAGGGACACGGAGGCTGAACAGTGCGTGGCTCGCGGTGAACACGCCTCACCTCGTCCTAATATTGCACATGCTGGACCCTTCAGCCTGGCTCGGGCCTTCAGAGCCCTCCCCAAGAAGGCGACGCCTGAAGAGACAGCTGCAGCGTGTCCTTAGGTTTGTGACGATTATACTGGTAGAGGGAGTGCAGGGAAGGAAGATCCTTATCTGTTAGTGCAAGAAGCCAAAAAATGAGATCTAAAGCAGAAACGAAGGAAATGGCAGTTCAACTTCAAAATGTAGAAATACCGCATTTAATAGTGTAAGAGAAAAAAGAAGTTGAGAGAGGTAACTCTGGGGAACCAGGAGACGAGAGATTGCTACTTGTAATTATCAGCCCTGAGTCTCTCTGCGCTACATATTGATTTGATAAAAATTAAAATAATCTTAGGGCTGGGGATGTAGCTCAATGGCAGAGTGCTTGCCTAGCATACCTGTAAACCCTGGGTTCAATCCCAGCATCACCAAGAAATAGATAGATAGATAGATAGATAGATAAATGTTTTTTGTTGGCTTTTCACTTCACTTGCTTACTTCCATTCTTCCTCAAATTCTATTTTCATCCCTATGTCTATTACAACTATTTTACACATTCATTTATTCATTCAACTATGTATTGGACAACTGCTAACGTCCACTGTGGTAGGTGATGAGGATATAGCAATTAACAACAACAACAAAAAAGTCCCTGTGGGGCTGGGTAGACAAATGTTACACATATGTAATATCATTTACTGTCCTGTCCTGAATATATGTATCTAAAATAAATATGTCAAGAGGAAAAATAATGCAAGATTAAGACAGGGTGGGCTGTTTTACCCGTGCTGGAGAAAGGCGAGTAAACAGCCGAATTTAACAAAGGAGCAGGCTGAGCAGATTTTCAGCAGCAGGACAAATAAGGTGGAGGGACAGCTAATGCAAAGGCCCCAAAATAAAGTGTGCTTAACATGGCCAAAGAGAAACAGGGCAACAAGGCCATGCAGGACCTTTTATGTCACTGTAAGAACTTTAGCTATTATGCTGAGTGAGTTCATGAACCACTGACAGGTTTTCAAATGAGGAGTCACAGAAGTTAACATTTTTTAAAGACCATCTTCTAGGTACAACCACTTTGGAAACCTACACTTAGGCTGAGCTTATGCACGCATCATGAACCAGAAGCCTGACTCCTAGGTATACGCCCAACATAATGTATACATATATTTTTCAAAAGACATGTACTAGAATGTTCATCATAGCATGATTCAGAATAGCCAAAACAAAAAACTACCTGAAAGCCCATCAAGAAGAGAACGGAGGGCTGGGATTGTGGCTTAGCGGTAGAGTGCTCACCTTGTGCGCACGAGACTGTGGGTTCAATCCTCAGCACCACGTAAAGATAAATGAAATAAAGGTATTGTGTCTAACTACAACTAAAAAAATATGAGGGAGGAGGGAGGAGAAAATGGATAGCTGGGCACGGTGGTGCATACCTGTAATCCCAACAGCTCAGGAGGCTGATACAGGAGGACTGTGACTTCGAAGACAGCCTCAGTAATTTAGCAAGACCCAAAGCAACTCAGTGAGGCCTTGTCTCTAAATAAAATATAAAAGAGGGCTAGGGATGTGGCTAACCGGCCTAGAGGTCATCAACGGATTCCTCTGCATTTCAGGCTTTCTCAAGGTGAATTTTTTTATAAGGAAGAAGAAAGAAAAAAAGATTTCCAGTGTTAACAACAAATAAATATAAACTCAGATATATAAAACCCTTATAAAAAACTGACATAGTATTCAAATTAATGATAAACTTAATGAGACTGGCAATGTCATTCGGTTAAAACTAAGCCACCATCCCCACAGAAGTATGGTCCTGGCTCATACTCCTACACTCACACGCTTCTTCTATTCAAACAGTTAGAAAATCATTTGCACAGTGTACCTCTGTAGTCATTAAACATGCAGACAGCATTCTACTAAGTTCTTCTGTTATTACCACACAATTACGGCAGCATAACCATGATTTTGCCGACTCAAAAAAAAAAAAATCAAAAGGCAGGGCTCGGTGACAATGGGATTGTACAGATAATGCTTACCTATTTTGAAAGACTATTGAGATGAGCAATTTTTTTTTTAATTTCATAAGGAAGCACAAAAGATCCTTAGAGTAAGTCCCTAAATCATTAAGGAACTACAGTTGGAGAAGCAAACTATTCCCAACTGAAACACAAACATCCACGAGAGAGTAATCAGAGCCTGTCATAATTTAGCTATCACATGTTTGCCACTCTGCAGCGGGATGGGAACAGCCCTTCAGGGAATTATTTTCACAGAGGTTGATTTTTTTTTAACTTTTTATTATGGAGAAAATAATACAGTGAGCCTCTCTGTACCCAAAACCCAACCTGACCCATGATCAACAGGCAAAGTGAAGAGTTGACAGCCAAGACAAGATTGCTGATAAGGTCACCAGCAGCTTCTTAGAGAAGTGCCAAGACGTGGAAGTAGTGTATTAACCCTTAACATACTTCCAACCCTGAGAGCACAAAGACGCAGACACAGCCCCTGTCTTCAGAGTTTGCAGTGGAGGGTCTGAAAACAACTAATTACAAAGCAAAGGCACACACAGTGTAACGTGGAACTCGGCAGCGCAGACGTACGTGGGCTCCTAAAACAGGGTCTAAGGAGACGCAAAAGTCATCACACAAAGTAGTGATTTATTTAATCAGAATCACAATTTGGAAAGACTAATCTGAGATATCTTTATATTTAAAGACTGATAAAGAGATAATTATGGGCGGGATACTGAAGGAGGAAACACCGCTCAGAAACAAAGACCAATATAGAAAAAAACACACTGATGTAGTCTAGATCAACAGTTAAAAAAATTAAAAAACTACCCACAATTCACTGAGTGAATTTAAAATGGCTAAGATGAACCATTATTTTATATACTAAAAAACTTAAAATTTGCCAAATTAACTATGACATGCTAACATCTCACACATATAAAATCATAGATGAAAAAATGTACATTTTACAGTCAATGGAATATGGCAAATATGGTTTGTTCACTTTAACACAATGGCTCAAGATCAAGAAACTTGTTTTCAGGATTCAATGTACAGCAGTTTCCCTACCAATTTTATAAATTCTCTCCTTCCCAGTTCCCCAGACCTGCCACAGAACTCAATGAACCAACCAGCACCCCGCCCCCCATTCTCTCAAAGAAAAACAAAACAAAGATCTAACTGAAAAAGAAGCAATGGAATCTGCTTTATATATTGTGATTTTTAACCAGGATTTTAATCAAAATCATCAGGAACCTATTGCTTCTCAAAACAAAACAAAACAAAAAAAACCCCACAGATTTGTACCTCACACCTGATCTACCAAGCAAGAATGCCTTACTTGGAAACCGTAGTATAGGTACTAAAAACACTCTGAAGCAACTGTGATTAGGAATCACTGAATTAAAAGACAGGTACACTTAAACTATTAAGGCATGGAAACACTTTCTAATCAAATCCAAATGCAACAGCTACAAATATTTGACAGATCCAATAACAGAAACATGAAACTTCTTTAAGAAAGAATTCTACCATAAATAAGAAAAATGATAAATTCTGAGAAAATACTAGCAGATTAAAATTTAATGTCTCTAATATATAAAAACCTGTCAATTGGTTAGAAGACACAGCAATCCAAAGAAAAATAAGCAAAGCAAAAGACAATTCACCAAAGTACAAATGGATAATAAGCTATAAGAAAAATGTTTCGTCTCATCAAAGAAGTGAGAGTTTTGACAATGAGCTATTTTTCACTTATCAAATAGGCAAAAATGCTTAAAATGAATATAACCAGTGCTGGTAATGCTAACTGAAGCATATAAGCATCATTTATATAATGACTTCAACTTCATCAACGGTTAAGCAAATTATAGCAGAGCCATACAAAGAAATGTCATGTAGCTGACAAAATATATAAGGCCAATCTGTATGTATGCACATCCACCATATACCAAGCCAAGTTTTAAAACACCTTAGTTTTAGAATATGTACACTCTATTTTTGAAAACCCAAGTAAATATGCTTATATCTGTGTAGAAAGAGGTCTAAAAGTAAACAGACCAAATGCCTCACAGTAATGAATTCACAGTAAGAATCTGATGAGGGGGCAGGTGATGGACTCTTACTTCATATACTTCCGTTTTCATTTTTATAATTAGCACCTTTTAAATTCTAAACAAGGGGCTGGGGATATAGCACAGTTGGTAGAATGCTTGCCTTGCATGCACAAGGCCCTGGGTTCAATCCACAGCACCACACATACACACAAAATAATAATAAATTCTCAACAAGTTAATTGAGAGCATCTATGTTGTATAACACCATTTTCCATACTTAGTACAAACAGTTAACATGGCAACTTTGTCCAGAAAGTTGCATTTCCTTCTCTTCTGTCCTCTAGGAGCCTTTCCTACAAAGGCCCAGAGATGAATTCTTTACCCTTCTAACTACAGCCTGCAGCCAGGAAAAAGCCCTTAAGCAAATTGGAGTCTTTCAACAAGTCAGAGTGAGTTTGTGAGTGGACTTGGGTTTCTCAATGAACAACAAACTGGAGAACCAATTCAGGAACTGAACTAAAAGGACAGGTCAGTAATAAAATCTTCTCTGTGCCTGGCCAGCATCTGGAATGAGTGAGAGCAGGGTGACAGACTGCTTTTGTGTAAAGAGTCAGATAGTAATATTTTCAACTTAGTTGTAGGCTTTTGTTGCAACTACTCAATTCTGGGCCATTAATACGTAAATGAATAAGTATGACTAAGTCCCAACCAAAATTTATTTGTGATACTGAAATCTGAATTTTATATATTTCACATGTATTAAAAACTATTCTTTTGGGGCTGGGATTGTGGCTCAGTGGTAGAGCACTTGCCTAGCATGCACAGGGCCCTGGGTTCGATCCTCAGCACCACATAAAAATAAATAAATAAGTAAAGATATTGTGTTCAACTACAACTAAAAAATAAATTAAAAAAAAACTATTCTTTTGAGTTTTTCAGCCATTTTTAAAATTTAAAAATCTTTATTGTTGAGGCCTACCAAAGCAGATGGCAGACCACAGTTTATACTGGATAACTTTATAAATAGGGATGTAGCTCAGTGGTAGAGCCCTTGCCTAGCATGCTCAAGGTCTTAGGTTCAATTTCCAGTACCACCAAAATAGTAGTAGCAGTAGTAGTAGTAGTAGTAGTAGTAATAAAAGTGAAACCAACAACAAAGCAAAGTTCCTATTAAAATATTATCTGGGGGCTGGGGTTGTAGCTCAGTGGTACAGCACTTGCCTAACATGTGTGAGGCACTGGGTTTGATCCTCAGCACCACATATATATATATAACAAAATAAAGGTATTGGGTCCATCTACAACTGAATATTTAAAAATATATTTTTTTGGATTCTTTACATACAAAACTGCTATCAAGATCTTTAAAAAAACAGTGAACTACAATACCAATTGTCACTGTTATAGAGAAGTTTTCTTTGAAACAATTGATACAATTTATGATTATTAAACTAGATTCCTAGATATCAGGGAAATACTAAATAGAACCACAATAAGATATCACTATACTCCCTGGCATGTTTATACTGTAAAAGACTGGCAATACCAAGTGTTGACAAAGAGAAGAAAAACCAGAATTCCCAAATATTGCTGGTGTGTAAAAGGGTATTTGGGGGAACAATTTGGTGGTTTCTTAAAATGGTTAAACATATACTTATTGCATGACCCAGCAATTTCACTCCCAGGGAAACAAAAACCTATGTCTGCACAATCACTTATGCAAACATCCATAGGAGCATTATTCACAATAGCCCCAAAGCTGGAAGCAATACAAAAGTCCATCAACTGGCAAAGGACATGATTAATCGGTAAAAAGGAACAAACTATTGATACATGCTAAACATGGTTGGGCCACAAAAAACATTAAGTGAAAGGAGTCAGACAGAAATATATTTTACAATTCCATTTATATGAAGTTTGTAGACAAGGCAAATCTATAAAAGCAAAAACTGAGTGTAAACCAAAAGCAGGGACCTTCTAGGAACAAAGGAAATGTTCCCAAACCGGGTTGGGGTGGTAGTTACACAGCTCTATAAACTCACTTTAGGTAATCACTTAACTGTACACTTAAAATGGGTGGATTTTATGGTATGTAAATCAAACCTCTATAAAGCCGTTTTTAAAAGGAGGTGTGCTCCAGAGAGCCCAGTGCCCTCTGGTCTGCCCACAGATACCTGCACTCTGCAGGTCTTCCAAGGAGGCCATGCCTTTGCTCAGGCCACTCTGAGAAGGCTCCCTGGACTGCCTTCTAGAAACTTCTCCATCCACAGCCCATCCTCCCTCCCTTCCAGGCTCCCAAGTTGATGGTGCCTTCCTTTAAACCCTCCCAGCACTTTGCCTGGCACGTGGCACTACCCACCTCCCAATTCTGTAATAAATCACTTGGAGAAAGAATTGTGATATTTATGGGGCTGGGACTGGGGCTCAGCAGTAGCGCACTTGCCTGGTATGTGTGAGGCACTGGGGTCAATTCTCAGCACTACGTATAAATTAATTAATTAATTAATTAATTAATTAAAGGTCTATCAACAATCGAAAAAAAAAGAATTGTGATATTCACCCCTCTGTTCTTTATTGCACACTCCACAGAGGCACTCAATTAATATTTGTAACACTGAGTTACAAAATCTAAGGGAACAGACACCATCTAAACAAGATCCTCTTCTTCGTTAGCAGGACAGCGGCAGACATCTGAACTTTCAAAGTTCATACCACTCCCACCCTCCCTCAAACCATCATCTAAATCCTTCTGGTTTTTCAAACAACATTTTAATTTATTCATTCCAGATTTTTCCAATTTAACCATGCAAGTACAGAAATCACAAGTCACATGTCAATGCTGGACTTTGGACAACATAACATGAAATCTGCAAGTCAAAAAGAGGGTGGAACTTAAGACCCAAGAAAATACGGCTCCATACACCTCAACCAAAGCCAAATTTCAACAGCATAAAATTTCCAAAATAGAAAGAATATCATCTCCAAAAGGTTTTCCTGGTTAAGATGAAGATCCTGAACTGTGATGAAGGCCCTCTTTTACCTTAACAGGTATCTGTTAACCCATCACTCTAGCCTAACAAACAATGGAGACCTTGAAGCTTAGAAACCTACAACTTGGCAACTCCTCAAACGGTGGGCTTTCGTCTTGTTACTTCTCCCATGACTTCTGAAAACTATTTGCTCAAAGAAGGTAGGACAGTGCAATTTATCTTTGAAATCACAATATGCATCAGATGGAATTTAACCTTCTCAAAAATGACTCAGAGGTAGAACACCTAAAGGGCAAACACAGGCCAGGGTAAAGCAGCTGACTTAAGACTGCATGGATAATATGTCAAAATACACTCTACTGTCCATGTATATCTAAAACAATGGAAAATTACTTTTAAAAAAGTTTTAAGACAATGAAACATGCTACAAGGAATTGGAAGTCATCTACTGGCAAACTTTAAAGAAGAAGCCACTGAGATTTTAATAAGTTCAATTTTGAGGGAAATAGCAAGCATTAATTATTAAAACAGTGTAGGCTGACTACACCCTTGGAAGGAGGCACACAGCTATCCCCAGGGGAAAAAAAAAAATCAACTTGCCATTTTTCTTCTGACTCAGACTTTCAAATAATTAGACATCTAAATGAAATATCTGTGATTCTATTAAATATCAACCATTCCAATTTGACAATAAGAGGTTCACCCTCAATAGAAAAAAAGAATATTGAACTTGGGCTAGGGTTTTGGCTCCGTGGTAGAGTGCTCGCCTAGCATGTGCAAGGCCCTGTGTTCAATCCTCAGCACCACATAAAAATATTGTGTCCAACTACAACTAAAAAATATATTTTTTAAAAATATTGAACTCCGGGGCTGGGGAAGTGGCTCAAGCGGTAGCGCGCTCGCCTGGCATGCGTGCGGCCTGGGTTGGATCCTCAGCACCATATACCAACAAAGATGTTGTGTCCGCCGAGAACTAAAAAATAAATATTAAAAAAAAAACTCTCTCTCTCTCTCTCTCTCTCTCTCTCTCTCTCTCTCTCTCTCTCTCTCTCCTCTCTCACTCTCTCTTTAAAAAAAAAAAAAAAAATATTGAACTCCATTTACGTATGATGTATCAAAATGCATTCTACTGTCATGTATAACTTTTGAGAACAAAAAAGGAACCAAAAAAATATATTGAGAACACTTTAAACTTTATTTTTAGTGGCTGCTCCTCCAAATGAGCCATACAGCTGGTGAGGTGTGCGTCTGGAGGTCACATCATTTGGTGATTTTGATAACTCTGCTTTACATATCTTAGTCTGCTCATGCTGCTAAACAGAATACCTCAGATTGGGTAATTAATGAAGAACAGAAATCTACTTCCCACAGTTTTGGAGGCTGTGAAGTCCAAGATCAAGGCAGTTTCCACTTCCAAGGTGTTGCCGCCCCACAGGGGAGGAATGCTGGGTCCCCTCATGGAAGAGGACAAGAGTCAGACACTATGTGAAGTCTCTTTTATAAGGACCTAAATCCCATCCACACTATTAATCACCTCGGGACCTAATCACCTCTTAAAGACCCCCACCTCCTAATACTCTAATTGCTTAAATTTCAATTCCTGAATTCAGAGTTGGGAATATATTTAAACCTTAGCAACATATAATATCTCACTTAATACAAACAAGAACTCGATACGGTCTTTTAAAGATGGGAAACTAAAGAACAGAAAAGCACAATAAAGCTTACAAAGCTTACAAAGACAAAGCTAACAAATAGCAGAGCCAAACTATGGTTTTCCTATTGTATCACATCACCTTGTAGGTGGAGTTTGTCCAGTTAACTACCTCTGCTAGGCTCATTAACAGAACACCTGACACCAAGAATGCTCTGTCAATTTCTCCATCAGTAATATTTAATTAGTCCAATTAAATGAAATTTCTACAAGTACTTTTTTGTTTGTTTGTTTTGGTACCGGGGCTTGATCCCAGGAGCACTTTAACCACTGAGCCACATCCCCAGCCCTTTTTTTGTATTTAATTTAAAGATAGTTGCTTAGGGCCTCCCTAAATTGCTCTCGCTGGCTTTGAACTCATGATCCTCCTGCCTCAGCTGGAACCACTGTAACTACAGACGTGCATCACCATACCCAGCTCTACAAGTAATTTTTAATACTACATCATCTTTTTTGAGAGAGAGAGAGAGAGAGAATTTTTTAGTATTTATTTATTTTTTTTTAGTTCTCGGCAGACACAACATCTTTGTATGTGGTGCTGAGGATCGAACCTGGGCCGCACGCATGCCAGGCGAGCGCGCTACCGCTTGAGCCACATCCCCAGCCCAATACTACATCATTTTATGCACAAAATTATATCTCATTACAGTTGGTGGACTACAAACTCCTTCACAGTAGGCTCAATAAATATTTGTAGAATTTTTCAAAAAGATTAAGCAACTCTAAAGTCTATTATTTGCCTAAAAGATTAATTACATAATATTTACCTATTCATTTTTTATAAAACATATGAGGACCTATTTTAAAATTTATTTATTTATTCTAATTATATGACAGCAGAATGCATTTTGACTCATTGAGAACTGTTTAATTTTTAATAGAGAACTAAAGAAAAAAATGATTCCAATACCAGAAATAATTGCTCCTCTAAATTCCACACACCTTGAACACTTTGAACACTTACCACCTCATATTTATATTTAAATTATTCCATGTATTCTTTATCTTCTTTATCTTATCTATTCCAGACTTTAAGCAACTCTAATGTGCCCCAGCACAGCATCTGTTGAATAAATGTTTAAACGAAGAAAATTATCTTTTTTCCTTATACTTCTGCCATATAGAAGCTCAGAAGCAATGTGGTTAATAAAAAAGAAAAAGAAAGATTTTCTACAATAATAATAAGATTCTCCAGCAACAATCAGCTTTGAATCAAAGTTGATTTCTGTCATCAGGTTCTAATTAAGAACGGCAGATAAAGCAGATGGAGAACAGCTTTAATCTTCATGCTAAGTTGATACTACTCTGGTGAAAACACAGAAAAATTGTTTGGACAAGCCAACTGAACAAACATGATATTGGATGTCTAGAGGAAAGTCATTCTTAAAGAGTCTCCTTTCCACTAGATGGCTATCTGGACTTTAACCGAGACAGTTGAAGGGGAAGGGATCACAATGTTACTGGCATTCCATGTAGGCCAAGGAGCGGGGGTGGTGGTAATGGGGGGAAAAGTCAAGGGCAGGGAGGTTTTTACTTTTTAAAAAGTTTCTCCTTTCGGAACTACTTACTTAGTCTTCTTCCCATTTTACTTTCCTATATCACTTACTCCAATGCAGAATATTTTCATAGAATTGATGAAACTGTACAAAGTTCTCATCAAAGAAGTATCGAGTTCACTTAGTCTGCTTAGCTGCATGACCTCAGATGCCCATTCTTGGGCTTCATTCTGCCCATTTAAATGTGAAAATTTACCTATGTGAAATATTTTTACAAACAGCTCCTAGATAACTATAAGCATTTTAAATGCTATGCCAGCTTCCTGACTTTCCATTAAGTATAACGTGCTGTGATTCATACAGCAGAGATGATCTACTGAAAGGAACCATTTAGGGCCAGCTGTTCAGAATCATCAGTTTGTACCAATGATTATTCACTTCTTTTTGATTAAAGAACAAAAGCTCATTGAAGAAATTTTGGAAAAAAAAACATTTGAAAACACAGTTTATTTTATTTCTCTCTAGTATTTAATTCTCTAAGCAAATATATTATTACAAAATTGGCAAAATTATATACACACACAGGCAGTGTACAACATATTGTGAGAATTTTCTCAAGTTAGTAATGATGCTTTGAAAACATGATCCTACCGGTTGTCATTCTAACAGCTTTGGATATACTGAAATTGATCTACTTAATTCTTTTTTTGTTGAAATTGTTTCTAATATTTGTCTGATATAAATAGTCCTTTGAGAAATATCTCTGTGCCTGAATTAGACCAAGTCTTCAGGGAAAATGACTAAAAGAATCATCACAAGAGTCCCAAATAAAAATGCTTATCAGAAAGGGTGTGTGTGTGAATTCCCAGCAGCCATGAGAGTGCCACCTCTTATCAAGGTCCACACTGGTCACACCACCAAAAAAAAAATTGCAATTTTTTTTTTGCTAATTAGGCAAAAATTGATATCTTTTTTAAAAATTTGCATTTCTCTATTACCAAAGTAGGACTTTCCCAACTTTTTAAAAATACAAGTAATTTATTTCAAGTCAAAAGTCTGTGCTTCATTAACATGAGTAGACAACTTTTTTGAAAAATTTTTTAAATTTTAAACTGGCTCTAAAAGACCTTCTTCTACACAATAAGAGGACTCATTTGGCTATTCTTAAACAGATTAACTATCACAGAGAGAGAGTAATAACTTCTAAACAGGAGCTTCAGATAATTTAACTGAGTTTTTACAATTAAAATGCTAAATGAGTCCCACTGTATCAAATTCAGTAGCCACAGACAAGGTCAATTTCCCTATTTTACAGAAACACTTGAAAGGCTTGAGGAGGACACACTTGTCTTCACTAATAATCATCCTGAGAGTGGAAGCCACCACAAATATCCCAGATGTAGAGCCCAGATACAGATTGCAGCTTCCTGGCTTCTAATATCATTTCATTAATTATTTTCCTTTGTAACATGTAAATAATTCTTTTCATAGGACATGCCTAAGGTGTGTAACTAGAGAAATAACTACAGCATTGCCCAAAATACAGTAAATCTTTGAGCATAAGTGAATCCTCTGTCTTCTCAGATTCTCAGCTTCTTCTTATACATGAAGCTCATCCTTGACTGAGCAGGAAGGTTTAAGTATCAATTAAAACAGCAGAATCGAATTACTCAGTGATACATTACCAGCATGGTGGTATCTGCTTTAGGTTACATTATTTAATGAAGGAAGGACAACAGGGAGGTAAGAAGGGTTTGATGGAATGTTACTTTGAAGCCATTTAAAATTATGTTGACTTTGCCTGGTGGTGATGCATACTTGTAATCTAAGCTACACCGGAGTTGAGGGAGGAGGACTGTAAATTCGAGGCCCACCTTGACAATTTAACAAGACTGCCTCCAAAAATAAAAAAAGGACTAGAAATGTAGCTTAGTGGTAAAGCACCCCTGGGTTCAATCCCCAGTACGGGGGGAAGGGGGGAATGTTGACTTTAAGACATAGCATTAATTGTGAAACAAAAAAAAAGATAACACTGTGTAATCTCAATTATGTTAAAATAAATAATAAATAAATAGGCACTGGAGGAAAAAAGATATGTTGAAATGTTGACAGTTTTATCTCTTGTGGAAAAACAGTTGAAGAAAAACAAATGGCATTGCTTCAACAGTTAAATATTGGTTGTTTGTTTTATTGCAATAACATTAATATAACACAAACAACAGAAAATTTCACAATACTTATCCTTCCAATAACCTTTCAGTAGTGATCTGCAGAGCATATACCAATTACAAGAGTGTGCACATCAAAACTAGTAAATAGAAATGAAATTCTCAGAATTCAAAGGATCCTCCTAATTCTTTTTTTAATTTTTTTTTAATATTTATTTTTTAGGTGTAGATGGACACAACACAATGACTTTATTTTTATGTGGTGCTGAGGATCGAACCCGGGTCCCGCCTGTGCTAGGCGAGTGCTCCACCGCTGAGCCATAATCCCAGCCCAAGGATCCTCCAAATTCTAAATGAACTGCAAATCCAAAATCACAGATTTTTAAAAACTACTTTTATTGAGCATTTATATGTCAGTCATTCTGCTGAACTCTTCACATGGATTAGTTCGTTTAACTTCTCATTCTAGAAGATATTGTTACTACTCTCATTTTAAAGATGAGGCTTACATCGCTTCTCGGCCTTTTGGCTAAGATCAAGTGTAAGATGAGGCTTACAGATAAACCAAAGTAGCTTGCCCAGTGTCATGCAGCTATTAAGTAGAAAAGCCAGGATTCAAAGCCATATGTCTGACACCAAGGCTCACTTCATGCATTTACTGACAATGAGACAGTGCTTTGTCCCCGTTAATAACCACAGTGAGAGTGGAAGTTACTCAAATACTCCAGATACTAACTGTGGCTCTCTGGGTTCATTTACTTTCTCCAAAGAGCTTGTGAATCTCTACTGAACAGAAGTAATATATTTGGGGTTGGAGTTTTAGCTCAGTGGCAGAATGCTTGGCTGGTACACATAAAGCCCTGGGTTCAATCCTTAGCATAGCTAGGAGGAAAAAGAATATTATTAATATATTCAGTTCACTTTTCACATGTAGTTACACAGGTAAATTAACACATGACAATAAAATTATCTCACTTGAAATTGCCAGTCTGAAGGCACACATTAAATTCTAGCTATCATCTAAAAGGTGACTTCAAGAGCACCAATCTGAAGCAGCTATCACAAATCAAAGCACAAAGTCTAAACCGGTAAAAATGGACACAAGTAGCTTCAGTTCAGGCTCAACAGCCTATTATTAAAAAAGGGACAGTTTCAGGATGAGGACATGCCAAAAACCATGGACTTCAAATGATGTGTTCACTTTTATTCATTTGCTTTCCATACAACATTGCTTTAAAAAAAATAACTATTTTATTTATTTACTTTTTATGTAGTGCTGAGGATTGAACCCAGCGCCTCATCCATGCCAGGCAAGCACTCTACCATTGAGCTATAGCCCCAGTCCCAAAACATTGCTTTTTGAAAATAAATGTACAAAGAAATCACAAATTATTCCCACAACTTGGCTTGCAGCTTTCTCTCCAGAGCCAACTCCAAAGCCAACATGATGCTCAAAAAGCTTCAGATTTGGTGGGGAGCAGTGCACAGGCCTGATATGTGTGAAGCCCTGGGTTCAATCCCCGCACTAAAAAAACAAACTTAAAATTAAAATGATAATAATAATAAGTTTCAGATTTTGCATATTTGGATTAGTGACACTCAACCAGGAAAGCTTTATGCAAATATTTCAAAATCTGAAAAAAGTCCAAAATCAGAAAAGTTCTGGTCCCAAGCATTTGGGGTAGGGGATACTCAGTTTTAAATGCCAAGGTGGGCAGGCTCCCAGTGTAATATAGCTCAAAATGACAGAATGATTTAAATATGGCCTTTTAAACTGTAACAAAATTGAACTAAGAAGTTGGTCAATGTCTTAAAAGCATGGTTTCCTCTGTTAGTGCTTAATTCCAAGGACAAAAATCAAGACCTTAGACGTGTAAGGAGTCCCAACAATGAAGGCTATTAAAAGAGCTGTCCTTGGTGAGAAGAAAAGCCATACAATTCTCAAAACAATAGTTTGTTGATTTCCTTATATAAAAATAGTGACTGAAGATAATAGAAGGTTGGTAAATGTCAATGGAAATAGAATTACCTAGTGCATAAAGGTCAAATCACTTACTTTAGCACTCAAAAACTTTCCCTTCTGGAGGATTTACCTCCCATTACACTTTCTTCCTTGGCTTTGCTCCCTCAAGGGAAATGGCCTCTCCTGTCTTTCTCTTTGCCAGGAGAAATCTTATCCATCTTTCAAGGTCCTCCTCAAAAGCTGCCTTCTTGTGGAAGTCCCCCCATCCCAAGTAATTTGGAACAATGTTCTTTATCTCAAAATACCAGCTGACCCAATGACCAATGGCTATCTCTTACTCCCTGCTAATTAACACTGCTGCAAATTCCTGGACCAATCTTAGCATTGTCCACTTGAGCCTGGCATCAGGGTGCACTAAACACAGAGCCTGAACAAATAACCTTTGAAGAGCTATAAGAGAAGACATGAAAGGTTAATCTACATCAGGTTCCTCACTGTCTTACAAATATGTATTAATTGATTTACGAATGTATAAAAGCCAAATTATTAAATATGACTGCTTGAAAATATGTTACCTTCAGGACAGCACAGTGGCTAAGTGTCTAAGCAGTTTTAGGTTCGATTCCCACTTTGCCAATTACTCCCTGTGTAACCTTGAATAAGTGGCCTTGGCCTTGCTGAGCCTGTTTCCTGACTTGTAAGTTGGCACTAATAATAACTACCTCATTGGGCTGCTGTCAGGTAAAATTAAATAACACAGTACCTGACACATAGTAAAACCTCAATAAATGAAACTATAGTTATTATTACCTAAAAACTCTTCCCTTAGGAAAAGACTTCATGCCATACTCTCAGTGCATTAGCTTTTAAGAGCTACCAATTAGAGCAGTCATATTTCATCTCCAGAGCTTCTTAATTTAAGAAAAAGGAAAAGAAAACAAAACAAAAGAGAAATAAAACCTCAATAAATGTTACTTTCTTAGTTAACTAAATTTTCACCTAATTTCTATGTAAACTAAGAACTATTCATATAATGATTTCTGGAAAGAGTATACCTGATACATTTGTGTTTGATTACATATGTATTGTATGTTACTAATATATCACTAATCTATGCAAAGTTTGCCAATATTTTAAGTATTAAACAATGAAAATCATGAAAAAAATCTTCCCTTTTGCTAGATTATAAGTTTTTAAGTAGCAATCTAAAGAAAACCTGAAACCAGTATCTTTCATTTTTAAAAATTTTATTTATCATAATTCTTCGCTGAGAAATCTCAAGTCACAGTCCATAAATTTACATAATATAACAGGTGGGAGGGATGTTGACACTTTAAAGTTCAGCAAACAGACTTGAGAAAACAGGTCATTCAACACATACTAAAGCTATATTTTCTCCATTGCACTCATCAATACAGAAAATTCCCAGTGGTAATTTCCAACTAGTTCGTTGTAATATACAGACTTCAAAATGACATCACCAACATTCAGAGCTATTACCAGCCATATTAGCAACCTCATCTATTTCTAGCACAGAACCCCAGAGTCTTCTATTCAAGTATTAAAGCAAAACTACCTTTTAGTTACATTTGCACTGATATATTTAAGAGTCCTAGGGGTCAGACTATGGTCCAGTGGTCCAATGTTTGCCTAGCATGTGCAAGGCCCTGGGTTTGATCCCTAGCCAAGGGGAAAAAAAAATCCGATATAACATATCCTACAGGGTTCTGCCAGTGAGCATGAATGCTGTGTTGCCCTGAACAGAGATTCCTAGGAAAACCAGCACCACTGTTCCTCAGGGCTGCTCCAGAGAATTCCAATAGGCTTATTTGAAAGGATACTCATTTACATTAAAAAGTATATTATAAAAATCCATTTTAAAAATTTTAGAAAAATAATTACAAAACATTGCAAAACAGCTAAACTGAATTTGGCAAGTGTTCACAAGAAATCACCTCCACTGCCCTCAAGAGAAACTAATCTTATGTAAAATGTATAAGTACACCTCACTTAGAGATATGTTCCAATAGTTTCAGTGAAACAAACTTCAGATAAGAGACTTGGGGGTGGGGGGCGTGGCTACTGTGAATTCAACCCAGGGGCACTCTACCACTAAACTATATCCCCCCTCCTCCCCCAACTTCCCTTTTTTTTAATTTATTTTTTTCAAACAGTTTCTCCCTAAGTTGCCCAAGCTGGCTTGAACTTGCCATCCTCCTGCCTCAGCCACCCAAGTAGCTGGGATTACAGGTGTGCATATACCACAGGCTGATAAGTAACTTATTTTGTGCTTCTTGCTTTAGAATCAATTGAAGGGGAAAAAAATAAAGAATCCCCCTCAAATTACAGCTAGTTTTCCAAAATCACTTTCAAAGGAAAACAATAACTTTCTGAAAAAATATCAACGCCATTCAAAATAATTACATGGTATAAAATAAAAGTGCCCAGTAGAAAATCATGATGAGTGTGCTTCTTGTATTATTTTCATAAGGTAATGCTTAATACAGTTTAGCTAAGTTCTTTATTGACATGAAATTTCAACCCTGGCAAGTTTTTAATTTTTACCTTAGTCATTTTCTTCTACCAAATTAATCAACTGAGTACTTTCTAAACATCTTCACTTACAATACATTTAGTCCCTTCTTATTTCAGAAATACCACATTATGACTGAAATGATCACCATTTACCTGGGACTAACTCAGCCCAAAGCTCTTCCTTGGCAGCCCCCAGAGCATCCTGAATACAACTCCCAACTGGAGGTTCCCGGATATTCGAGTCTGTTCTCCTCTATTAGACAGTGAGTTGTACGGGGGCCAATTTTTACAAACTTTCTGAACTAAACACCAAAAATGTAGTATGAGCTCAGTACATCAATATTATCAACAGATTGGTAAACTGTGACTTACTGATAGTCCTATTCTTAACTATAGTTGGACTGGAGTGTGTTCCCTCATCAGAAGGTACTAGTGATTACAATGACACCCAGTGAAACTGACAAGGCAATGTTCGGTGCCAGATGCCTCAATTTAGCTTGAATGCACAAGAGCTGGACGTTCCAGTTGGTGGGTATCAGTCAGAGACACTTGAGTTCTCCAGATTGAAGCTTCCACTCCTAGAAAGATGGCAGACATGAAAGAGAGTAGTGGTTTGAGACCAGCCTGAGATCTATTTTTGCTTTTTAATCACATGACCACTGACTCTCCAGGTCTCAACTTCAGAGAAGCTAGCCATATTTTGCCTTTCACAGTATATCGGTGAAAAGGGGTTTGGTAAAGGCCTTCCCTCACCAGCATCTTCAGAACTAGCCCACCTCTCTCCATCCTAACCATCATGACCAGAAGCCTCGCTGTGATCATCTCTCAGCAGACTTCTGCAAAAACTTCCAGATGCTGGTCTCTCTGCACCCTTTCTCACTCTTCTCCAGCAGATTTTTCACATGGGAGTTATTACTTTTTCAAAAGTCACACTCACATACCCCCAACACTTGAAAGGTACATTGTTGCTCTGAGAGAAAATGCTAGAACTCCTACATGGCCTACAGTGGCTTCACCAGAATCCGGGCCTGCTTCCCCACTTGTACTGTGTACCCCTGCACCCTCCCCCAACACGCACACACACCCCCTCTGTATTCCAGCCACACTCAGCTTCCTTCAGTTCTTTGGATATACAAAGCCACCTCCCACCTTATCACCTTTCTCTTCAATAGTCTCTCTTCTGCACCCAAACTCCCCCTGGTTGACTCCTACTTATCTGTCAGCTCTCAAGGCACCCAAATGCCACTTCCTTTCTTCCCTTGCTTCCTACCTGCCATTATTCTCAGGGCGTGGGTGCCTTTCTCCAGAGCATATTGCATTGGGCGAATATACCTGTGTAGTTACCTGTTTCATGTTGGTCCCCACCCCCTACACTAAACCATACATGCCTTGAGGACAGCAACCATCTTGCTCAACATGAATTGTTTCAAAAAATAAATCATCTTTTGAAACTTGATAATGGAAAATTACAAAAGACCAATGTTTTCATCTACGTATTTTTTTGTTTCTTCATTTCTTCTTTATTTTACAAGTATTTCCACATATTTTTAAAAATTCTAGCCAAGGGCTGGGGATGTGGCTCTGTGGTAGAGAGGCCTGGTACCTCACTCTCTCACACACATACACAAACTTTGCTACTATTTAAAACGATCACAGTGAAAATAACACTAGAAGACTAATACATCTTTTTAAAACATAGCAACAAAGGCATTTTAAATCAAAAGATTTGCCTGCCTGAACTTATTCACAGCTTTAAAACAATGTGAAACATGGCTATTAAATGTAAAACAGCCCTTTACAGGGTTATTTTAAAACACCGGGAACTATAAAAGGATTACAGCTCCTATGAAACAGTAAGAAAATGATTAAAACATATGCCAGAGATGGGATTACAAAACATATGACCAGAGAATTTATGACAGTGAGTTTAGTAGCTATAAACTAGTTCGGAGGAAGCAGTTCTTCAACGGCTCACACTTCCCATCTCACCAACTGAGATGTACTGAGAGCAGAAAAACATGTACTGAGAGCAGAAAGTTCTGGCATTTGATGAAGAATTACTCAAAAATATATACAGAATTATATTTTCAAGAAAAAATGGATAGTGATATATTAAATAAAGCATGTGTTTGGTCTCTTTCTCAGGAGACAATATTGTTTTCTCCAGGTTGGGACTTTTTTTCTTTTTCTTTTTTTTAATACTCAGGATTGAACCCTTGGGTGCTTAATCACTGAACCACATCCCCAGCCTTTCTTATTTTTTATCTTGAGACAGGGTCTGACTAAATTGCCTGAGGCCTCCCTAAATTGCCTGAGGCCTCAATATGCTTCTGAGGCTTAGGCTGGCCTGGAACTTGCCATCCACCTGCCTCAGCCTCAGGAGCGACTGGAGTTACAGGTGTGCCCAGTTCCAGGTTAGGACTTTTCATCAGCATGTTGTAGGGGTTTTCCCTTTATATGAAAAGTAAATAGCTAGAAAATAAGCACCATGTCAAAGTCCCCAGCCCTTTCTCAATGGTGCTTAAAGTCCTATCCTGGTTATAAATCAAAGTAGTTAAATAACTCCTGCAGGCTACAGAAAACACTAAAGTTCAACACTGAAGCACTAATGCCTCATGTTCAATTATTAATGTACTTACCCTAAGGCTTAACCCATCTAACACGAGAGAGAAGAATTTGAGCTCAGCAGAGCTGTAAGCAAGGGGAACAGACTCCAGTTAGAACAACAATGACCACAGTGCTTTTAAAAGTCCTCCATGGTAGAAACCACCCCTAAGAGAGACTTTTCTATCAATGCAGATGTTCAATTAGTATCACTAAATGCTTTTAGGTGTACCTAAAAGCAAAATGGAAAAGACTTAGGACCACAATCAATACATACAAAGAATAGTCAATATGTACCTTATATAGAGAACAAAGACTCCTAAGAGGTAGTCAGATCAACTGCTGCAATTCTCCCAGACACAACTTTTCTGACATTCTGCTTTTCCCAACATTGTTCCTTCCTGATGAAATAATGCCCTGACCCTCCCGCAGCCTTTGGCCTCCTTCAGGATTGCCAGAGGAACAGTCCTGTCCTCTGATTGCTAAAGCGCTTCATAATATTCCCCACAGCACCAATTAACTCACTCTGCCTTTTTCATAACTACCATCAGGAATTTCCCCTATGATCCTTGAGGACTTGCACAACAGGTAAAATAGCTTTCCACTCTCTCCACTGCTTTGAGCGTTTCAGGCCAAATATTCATGAAAGCTGTCAGAATTGGGAGACATCTGAAGGTCTGAGAACCAACCCTGTCTTTATGGTAAAACAGTGACCACAGAATTGAAATGGTTCACTGATAAGTCGAATATGTATTGAGCACCTCTAAGTGGGAAGCCCAGAAGTGAGCTATACAAAATCCCTGCTCTCAGTGAGCTCACACCCAGTGGAGGAGTAAACAACAATTCCCCAAAGGGAAAAAACAGATCCACACTGTGATATATAAGGTATGAACAGGGTCCTATTATCATACAGAAGAAAGCACCTAACAGCCTGAAGCTAGATAGGCAAAGGCCTACTTTACAGAACTCAGCTCAAAAGAGGCAGGGAGGGAAAATGTAACCAGCCAAAGGCAAGAGAGGTGAGAGACCATGGAATTCCACTTTGTGCTGGAGCTTGGACTATTTTGTTAGATAATATGTTTGTATTGATGTTAAATTTCTTGACTATCATAAGAGTATTGGGCTTTTTTTTTTTCTGAAAAGATCCTTATACTTAAGAGATTCATGCTGAGGTCTGGGGTTGTGGCTCAGAGGTAGAACACTCGCCTAGCCCGTGTGAGACACTGACTTTGAGCCTCAACACCACATAAAAATAAAGGTACTGTGTCCACCTACAATTTAAAAAAAATTTTTTAAAGAGATTCATACTGAAGTATTTAGGAGTGAAGAAGTATCATGATGTCTGCAACCTACTTTGTTTTTTGGGGGATAGGTTCTTTTTTTTTTCTCTTTCCACATTTTTAATTGGTACATTATAGTTGTACATAATGACAAGATTTGATAATTGACATTTTTAATTGGTACATTATAGTTGTGCATGCATACAATATAACCGTATAGTTTGGTCAATATCCCTCCCCAGAACTCCCCCCCGACGCCCGGCTATTTCCTTCTCTTTAGTTCCTTTCCTCTACTGATCTCCCTTTGATTTTCTTTGGACCCCCATCCCCAACACACACCTTTCTTTTCCTTTTTCCTCTCTAGCTTCCACGTATCAGAGAAAACATACAACCCGTGACCTTCTGAGCTTGGCTTATTTCACTTAGCATAATGGTCTCTAGTTTCATCCATTTCCCTGCAAATGACATCATTTCATTTTATGGCTAAATAAAACTCTATTATGTATATATACCACATTTTCTTTATCCATTCAGTTCCTGATAGACACCTAGGCTGGTTCCATAGTTTAGCTACTGTGAATTGTGCTGCTATAAATATGGGTATGCATGTATCACTGTTGTACAGTGACTTTAATTCTTATTTTTTTAATGTCTTCATTTTATGTGGTGCTGAGGATCGAACCCAGTGCCTCACATGTCCTCGGCGAGCACTCTACCACTTGAGCCACAACCCCAGCAGCAGTATGGTGACTTTAATTCTTCAGGATGAATACCAAGGAATGGTGTAGCTGGGTCATATGGTGGTTTCATGCCTAGTCTTCTGAGGAACCTCCATACTGATTTCCATAGTGGCAATCTACTTTATGACCAACAACCCAAGAAAAAAAATACATACATTTGTATATAAATACATGCATATATGTGCGTGTATATATGGAAAAAGACAAACATAAAAATAATTAATAATTTGTGAATCCCAGCGAAGGATTCACAGGAATTCATTGTATCATTGCTAAAACTTCCCTGTGCTATAAATTTTTCAAAATATAAAGTTTCTGGGAGGAAGGTATGTGAGGATTAGGAAAAAAAAAAAAAGGAAATCCTCTGGATGGGCATAATGAGAGTTACAAAAGAAGCAACCTAAAGACTAAAGAAAATCAAGAAATAGGACGTTTGAATTGTCGGACATAAGGCTAGGTGGTGGACATTTAAAAATCAGTAGATCCATCAGGAAAAACTGGAATTTAAATGAGATATAATGGCTGGGTAGAGTTTTAGATGGGCAGTTTAAGTTTCCTATAAGACAGGAACATGAGCAGAGCTGTGTTAGTGACATACAGTGTGCACGTACACACACACTTCACATACATCACACTGACACATATTTGACGTGTTATGAGTTTAGCCATTTTAGACAGAAGACAAAAATAGGGGCTAGAGCAAGAGTGCAAAGAGCTCTGCAAATTCTGGAAGGGTCTGAATTCCACAAAGCAGGTAATAGAACTCTTGAAAGCTTTCTGTATTTTTCTCCTAAATAAGAAAAAGTAGTGCCTGGTTAATTAGAAAATACAGAAGAATATAAGATAAATATAAAAATCATGCCATTTTTATTATTAACATTTCAGTGTATTTCTACCAGCTTTTAGGCAGTTTAGAAAATTATTATTATTTATAAGAGATGGGGTCTCGCTATGTTGCCCAGGCTGGCCTCAAACTCCTAGGCTCAGCAATCGTCCTGCCTTAGCCTCCTGAGTAGCTCAGACTACAGGCATGGACCCCTGCACCCAGTGAGACTATGTTGCACTTTTCCCTTAAAATAATCATTTCCCTATTGTTATTTAAAACTTTATAAATGTAACTCTAAATGGTTGTGTCACACATACATACCCACATTTGTTTCAGCTTAATCATCCTTCAATGCTAGACTTTTGGACTGTTTTAAAAATTTTGCTATTTAAAAAAATATTTAGTTCCTCAAAAATTTAAGAATAAAATTAGCCAGGTGCAGTGGCACATGCCTGTAATCCCAGCAGCTCCGGAGGCTGAGACAGGAGGATCACTAGTTCAAAGCCAGCCTCAGCAAAAAGTGGGGTGCTAATAAGCAACTTAGTGAGACCCTATCTCTAAATAAGCACAAAATAGGGCTGAGGATGTGGCTCAGTGGTGGAGTGCCCCTGAGTTCAATCCCTGGTACCCCCCCAAAAAAAAGAATAAAATTACCAGCCATGCCCAGTGGCACATGCCTATACTTAGTCTGAAGCAGAATTACAAGTTCAAGGTCAGCCTGAGCAACTCAGCAAGACCCTGTCTCCAAATAAAAAACAGAAAGGATTGGAAATGTAGCTCAGTGTTAGAGCATCTCTGGCTTCAATCCTCAATGGGGGGGGGGGGGGTTGAATTACCATATGACCCAATAATCCCACTTCTGGTTGTACACTCAAAAGAACTGAAAATAGAGACTCAAACACCCATGCTCATAGCAGAATAATTTACAAGAGCCACAAGGTAGAGGCAACTCAGGAGTCCACCAGAAACTGAATGGATAAATAAAATGTGGTACATACATACAAAGGAATACTATTCAGCCATAAAAAGAAAGGTAATTCAGGGCTGGGTTAGTGGCTCAGCAGTAGAGTGCTCGCCTAGCACATGTGAGGCCCTGGGTTCTATCTTCAGCACCACATAAAAATGAATAAATAAATAAAATAAAGGTATTGTTATCTATCTACAACTAAAAAAAATAAACAAATATTTTGAAAGAAAGAGAGAAAGAAAGAAAGAAAGAAAGAAAGAAAGAAAGAAAGAAAGGTAATTCCCTCAGGGCACTGTGGCACACACCTGTAATCCCAGAAGCTTGGGAGGCTGAGGCAGGAGGATCGTGAATTCAAAGCTAGCCTCTGCACATTATTGAGGAGCTAAGCAATCAGTGAGACCCTGTCTCTAAATAAAATGCAAAATAGGGTTGGGGGTCTGGGGATATAGCTCAGTTGGTAGAGTGCTTGCCTCACAAGCACAAGGCCCTGGGTTCAATCCCCATCACTACAAAAAAAAAAGGCTGGGGTTGTGGCTCAGTGGTCGAGTGCCTCTGAGTTTAAACAAAGGGAATTCCAACACATACAGTAAAATAAGTCAATCATAAAAAAAAATGCTATAAATTCTACTTATGAGGCACCTAGAGTCATTAAATTCCAAGACAGAAAGTAGAATGGCTGTTGTCAGGGGGTACAGCAGTGGGAATGGCAAGCTGGATCTTCTGGGAACAGAGTCTCAGTTCTGCAAGATGAAAGGGTTCGAAAATGGTTGCACAACAATGTGAAAACACAAACAATGAATTACACCCTTAAAACAGTCAATGTTGTGTAGTATGTGTTTTACCACAATTTTTAAATAAATAAAAATGAGGAAATTTTAGAAGATACTTAGATGAGCATCCCAGTGTTTTAAGTTTTTGGTAGTTCAGATCTCTGGAAGTGAACCTACTAGAGAAAGAATACACAGAAAGTGTCAGATTCTTAAACCTGTGGCCAACTAACAATACCATGGATATGATAAAGGACACCTGCCTCACACCACACCCTCCATAATATTCACGTCCCTCCACTGTATCTATTGATCTGATTGCCAGGCCCTATTGTGGGCCCTGGGAATACAGCAAGGAGCGCAGGCCCTTCCCTCATGGAGCTTAAATTCTATTGGGAGAAGCACACACTACACACACCCCAAAGAGAAGAAAGATAAGCACAAGATACAGTAAAGAGTTAAAGTAAATAAGGAAGGAGGGTAAGAAAGTGTCACAGGGAAGGGACTGGAGTTTAGATGGGAAAGCCGTAGAGAGCCTCATGGCTCTTTACTCATGTCTGAGTAAAGACCTTGAAGGAAGGGGGACAGGGGCAAGGACATTCCAGGGACAGGGAACAGAGCTGCACAGGCCCCACGGCTGCAGCCTGCCTGCAGTGTCTGCCATGCTCAAGAAACAGCCAGGAGGCTGGTGGGACTAAAGCAACGTGACTCAAGTGTAAAGAAGTACAAGATGCAGCCAGAGAAGGGGTCTGCATCCCATGGGGCCTTGACAATTATTTTTTCTATCGTGGCTATTTTGACAGGTAAAAAGACAATATTGTATTACTTTAATTACAGGAGGCTTTTGACAACCTGGTAAAATTAAAGTTATGTTTGAGGATTATCAACCTGGCAGAGGCAGGCCTGATGACATGTTGACAAAATAAAGGAAGCCATTTGGGAAACTGTACAATAAGTAAGATTCGTTCATTCATCCACTTGTTCAAAATGCATTTGTGGAGTGCTAAATTAGCAGGCACAAAGAAAAGGGGCTAAGGCCTCAGAGAGTAGCAGCAGGAATGGAAAGAAAACAAATCAGTAACAAGATTTTAGGGAGAAAAGTGTATACATTCATATGTATAACAAATTGCTTAAGAGCAGAAAATATATCTAATTCAACTTTGCATCCCCACAGTTCTTTATTATGATGTTTAATAAAAACATGGATTAAACATGAATCAAAGAAAGTTTTCTCATGATGGCAAAAGGCCCAGTGGCACACACCTGTAATCCCAGCAGTTTGGGAGGCTGAGGCAGGAGGATTGCAAGTTCCAAGCCAGCTCAGCAATTTAACAAGGCCCTAAGCAACTCAGTGAGACCTTGACTCAAATAAAAAATAAAAAATAAAGGGCAAAGATTTGCTGGTAAATGGATGGAACTGGAGACTATCATGCTAAGTGAAATAAGCCAATTCCAAAAAACCAAAGGTCAAATGTTCTCTCTGATATGTGGATGCTGACACACAATAAGGGGGGAGGGGGACACAAGTTCATTGGATTACACAAAGGGGAATGAAGGGAAGAGAGGGGGAGATGAGAATAGGAAAGACAGAAGAATGAATCGGACAGAACTTTCCTATGTGCATATATGAATACATGACCAGTGAAATTCCTCATCATGTACAACTGCAAGAATGGAATCCTAATAGAGCAAGTTATATTCCATGTGTGTAAAAATGTGTCAAAATACACTCTACTGTCATATATATTTTTAAAAGAATTTTAAAAGGGTGTGGGCAGGCTGGGGATGTGACTTAGTCAGTGGTCAAGTGCTCCTGGGTTCAAACCCAGGTACCAAAAAAAAAAAAAATTAGGGTAAAAGACTATGAAAGGGAGAGACAAGGGGAACACTCAATTAGGAAAGAAAAGGAAAATCAAGAAGCTTAGCAGAAAAGGGAAGGAGTCAGAGAAACCAGAGAACCATGCTGCACAAGGCAACACACTCACACACCACAGTGAAGGATCCCAAAAATCCAGGAACCAAAGTACAACCAAAAGTACAGATAGCATCAGCAGCGATGGCCTGAAGCCAGATTACAAAGGACTCAAGATGAAGCCAGAGCAGGTAAAAGGACATCACTAACCAGTTCTGCAAAAATTTCACAGTAAAAAGAGAAAAGAAAAACAGGTCATGATCTCTGAAGACAAGAACTCAACAAGAAATGCCTACGTTTGCCTCTGAACATGGGGTGAGGCTAAGCTAGCCTCAGGGGAGATTTACAAAACTCAACCAGGCTGGGGGGCCTGAAACTACCAGGTAAGTCAATGCATACAGCAATGAGCCTATCCACCAGGTATGAAAAAGCCTCTCTCCACCAGCTATGTGAAAAAATCTTCATGCCTACTCTAATATCTGGTTTGGTAAATGGTCTTATGAGCTCACAGAGAAAGTAATAACTGCTGATTTGTTGGATATTTAGCTAATATGAGATAAGCCAGCTTAAATCAATTAAGGTTCTTTTCCTGCTTGTTTGTTTAGTCTCTGTGATTCCTCCTAAAGGCTCTCCATTCATGTCCCAGAGGGAGGCACTAAAACACTCCTGGGAGGTCTGTGCCAACTGATGAGCTTCATTGGAGGGTAATCAGGTCAAATTTTTAGATGCTTTTTCTTTTTTAGACAAGGTCTTGCCAAGTTGCTGAAATTCCCACTAAATTGCTTAAGCTCTGACCTCAAACTTTCGATCCTCCTTTCTCAGCTCCCCAAGTCACTGGGATTATAGGCATGTACCCCCACGCCCAGCATTTTTATATACTTTTAAATATCCAGGCACTGAGTAAATAGTCAATCTGTGTCATACGCATGGGACTATCTAAGGGCAGTGCTGCTTGTAAGCAAAATTTTTTTTTAGAGAGAGAGAGAGAGAGAGAGAGAGAGAATTTTTTAATATTTATTTTTTAGTTATCGGCGGACATATCTTTGTTTGTATGTGGGGCTGAGGATCGAACCCGGGCTGCAAGCATGCCAGGCGAGCACACTACCGCTTGAGCCACATCCCCAGCCCCTTGTAAGCAAATTTGACAGCAATTTCTCTTCCTAAAATGCTGAGCTTTCTTGGTGAGTTAGCTAAATGAGTAGAGCAAACTCTGTTGTCATTATTTTATTTTAAAAGAGACTTAAGTAAAGACGCCTAAATGACTGCTAACTTCTCCTAAGACAGGGATACATTCTGAGAACCCAATGGTTAGGCAAGTTTGGAGTCTTGCAAACTCCACAGCTTGTACTTATATAAACCTAGGTGGTACGGTCTGCTGCACACCTAGGTTATATAGTATATATCTCATATACATAAATATCCTATCACTCCCAGGGCCATGATGAACAAAACAACACAAGGTTAAATCGAGTACAAGAAAAAATAATTCAATCAAGAGACAAGGCAAATATGAGATGAGGAGACTGCTGTCAGTGTAACACAGAATACTATTTTCCAGCAAAACAATTTTGTAAGTAGAAAGAGTATATCTAAAATAATATTAAAAGTATAGATTAATAAATACATAAGCCAGTAGTGTGGTCACTGTCATCATAATCAAATACGATATACCATGCAAAATTGCACGTGCTATACTTTCACACAACTGGCAGTGCAGTACATTTGTCTGCACAGTGTCATCATAAACATGAGTCACGCATTAACGCTGACAGTACAACGTTACTAAGCAACAGGAATTTTTCAACTCCATTATATATATTTTTTAATATTTATTTTTTAGTTTTCGGCAGACACAACATCTTTGTTTGTATGTGGTGCTGAGGATCGAACCCGGGCCGCACTCATGCCAGGCAAGCGCACTACCGCCTGAGCCACATCCCCAGCCCCTCAACTCCATTACATTTTATGGGGCCACAGTCCTATATGTGATCTGCCTTTGACCAAAATCTCATTATGCAGTACAAGGACTGTAATTAAATAGAAAATTTCTGTATGCATTCAGAAAAAAAGAAAAATCACATATTTTATCTGATAATACATATCATTTTATAGAAGTATAATCAAATTAAACAAATGACTGATGCTTAACAGAGTCAACAGATCCTTTTATTTTAGCAAAATGCATAAGATATCCCAGAAACTACTAATTGAACTTCTAGTACAGGTGGTTCCAGAACATTTCCTTTTAGTTTTTTGTCTCCTAACAATGACTAGATTTACAGTGATGATTTCTATAGACAAAAGAAGGCACCAGTTAACAGTATCCCAGTGTTGCCAAATAAACAGTATTTTAGGATTACAGTTTTATGCTGAAAGTATAAATCTAGTTGGAGCTCAACTACTTTAATCTTTTATTTAATCAAGGCTATCACATAAATATCAAAAAGTTGCATTCCAGGCACTGCACACACAAATCTAAACAAACTGGATGTTTTGGGCTTTTTTTACCTAATAACATGTTTTGAAAACAATTGCAATCTGAAAGCCTTAATTTTTTATTTCACACACAAAATTAAATTTCACTAAACTGTTGCATACATATATGTGCACATGCACACTCACATGCCATGGGCTTTCAAATACTACTCATCTTTTTTTTTTTCCCCAAGTAGTGATTCCAATAAAGACAAGATAAAGATGGCAGTGTACTATCATTTTATGTATAAAATAGTCCATATTTCCCACAGAGAAAAGTGAATTTCAACTAAATTCACTTTATTTCAACTAAACACCTAAACTAGTGGCTCAAGTGGCAAAATTTACACCTTAGTTTTAATGGATTTAGTTTCCCCAAATGTCACAAAATACACATAAAAAAATCAAACTTGGAGCAACACAGAAAAACACTTCTTCCCCCAAAACCCATCATTGAGGGACAGTCATTGTTAGTTAACATTTTAGTAAATGTTCTTCTCATCATTGCAGGTACATGAATGTATACAGGAACAAGCAAATACAAATTTAAACACACAATATGATTATATCAGAATTTTAACTAATTGACTTGCTTCCAACAAAATTTCACTCCCCTCTCAACCCACACCCCTCCTCATTGTGTGCACCAGCAGCGTAGCAGATGCTCATGACTGTGCGCATGCGTGCCCATACACACGGAGCAGAGGAGAGGTTGTACTTTGTCTCTGCCAGCTACCTGGAACCTCAAGGATCATACTGTTGATGGCAGTATGAAGTGCAGTGGCTGAAAGGTTTTTTTCCTCAGTTCTGTAATCAGCTCCAGAGAGAAGAAATTATTCCTCACAAATCTTAAACCGAGGAAGTTCACTAGTGAGTAAAGGAAGCAGCCGTCTGCTTCTGGCTGTTTTTCCATTTTAACATCACCTCTTAAAATCTACTCAAACATTTCCATCCCTTGCATGATTCTCAGGATTTTCTAAGCCCCAAATGCCACTCTGCAGAGGCTTCTAGCTGAGTCAGCACATTGTTTTATGATTGCAGATGGGCAAATGGAAAAACTGAGGCTTTGCACACTCCCATAAAGATCAGACGATGCCCTCAATCTGTCTTTGCTAGCATGGGAAAACATTCGTCCTCTCAGGTTACCAGCCCCCACCCCCATAGCAGGAAAAAAAGAAAAAAGAGCAGAGTTTCAATTTGTCTCTTCTGGTTACCTGGAACCCAAAAGCCTCAAGGATCATTCTGATGATGGCGGTATGAAGTGCAGAGTGACTGAAAATCAGGGCTTTTTCTAGTTTCTTCCAAGAAACCCAAAGAAAAGCCCTGATAAAATGGTCTGCAGAGGAAAAAGCATTACAAAACCACTTCTCCTAGTATGAACCCCTAGGCTGATACAATGCCACCCTAAATATTAAACAGATTGGCACTGTGGCCCACATCTATAATCCCAGGCACTCAAGTGACTGAGGCAGGAAAAATCCAAGTTTGAGGCAAGATCCTGTCTCAAAATAAAATAAAAAGGGCCAGGCATGTGGCTCAGTGGTAAACCTCTTCCCTAGCATGTGTAAGGCCCTGGGTTCAATCCCTAGTACTGCTAAATAAATAAATATTAGATAGAACTTCCAAGTTTCAAAGAGCTATCTTTTTTTGTCCTGACTGACACATTTCATACAGCTATTTCTCTCTTCTTCCTATATCCAATCTGGGATAAAAAAATTTACTCTTTCCTCTAAATTTCTTAAAGGATGACACTATCAGTAACCAATTATGGGGCTGGGGATGTGGCTCAAGTGGTAGCACGTTTGCCTAGCATGCGTGAGGCACTGGGTTCGATTCTCAGCACCACGTAAAAATAAAATAAAGATATTGTGTCCACCTAAAACCAAAAAATAAATATTAAAAAAAATAACCAATTATGAATGTTTCACTCTCTATATATGAAAGTAGCAAGTAAAATGCCTCAATTTTTAATGAAAAAATAAAATCCAGTATAATCAAGTGAAATAGATAAATGTGAGATAATCCCAACAACCTCATGTGTTTTTTAACTTTATAGTTCCCTTTATTCTTTTCCTTTGATGTTATAGTTGCTAATATATTATATCTATACACATCAAAACATTACAAACAATGCTCTAATTTTTGGCTTTCAAGAGTCATATTTTTAAAAAAAAAATTTTAGATGTTGATGGACCTTTATTTTATTCATTTATTTATACGCAGTACTGGGAATCGAAGCCAGTGCTTCACACATGCTAGGCAAGTGCTCTACCACTGAGCCACAACAACAGCCCCTCCCCCCATCACATATATTTTAAATAATTTAAGGGGAAAAAACACTTTATTCAGATATTTATTGTTCTTTTCTTCTTTATATATACCTAAAGTTCCATGTTTCCCTCTGAGTTAATTTCTTCTTAACCTGAAGAACTTTACTTCACATTACAGCAAATCTGTTGGTGATGAAATCACTTGTATTTCTTTCATTTGAGAGTGCCTTTAATTTGCCTGAATATCTTAAGGATATTTTCTTAAGGATATTCTCTGGATATAGAATTCTAAGTTGCCAATATTTCCCGTCCAGCACTTTAGTTTACTTTATTGTTTTCTTCCAGTACTTTTTTTTTTAAATATTCATTTCTTAGGTGTAGATGGACTCAACACAATGCCTTTATTTTTATGTGGTGCTGAGGATCGAACCGGTGCTAGGCAAGCACTCTACCGCTGAGCCACAATCCCAGCCCCTTCTTCCAGTACTTTAAAGATGTCATATCACTATCTCCTGGACTCCATGGTTTCTTATGAGAAACCAGTGGTCATAATTTCCCTTACATTTAATTTACCATTTTTTCTTCTTGCTGCTTTTAAGGTGCTTTTTTGACCTTTGGTTTCCGAGAGCTTGATTATGATGTGTTTACATGTTTTCTTTGAGTTTAACCTATGTAGGGTACATTGAACTTCTTGAATCTGTAAATATGTCTGTTAGCAAATTTAAAACACTTTCTGCCATTGTTTTTCAAATATGTTTTCTGAGTCTCCTTTCTTTCTGGAATTTCAATGACATTAATGTTAGATCAATAGGACTCTAAGCCTCATGCGTTGTTGTTGTTGTTGATCTTGTTTGGGGTACCAGGGATTGAACCCAGGGGCTCTGAACCACTGAGCCACATCCCTAGACCTTTTTTGTATTTTATTTAGAGACAGGGTCTCACTGAGTTGCTTAGGGCCTCGCTAATCTGCTGAGACTGGCTTTGAAGTTTTAATCTTCCTGCCTCAGCCTCCTCGAGTTGCTGGGATTACAGGCATGCACCACCACACCTGGCTCATGTGTTTTTAAAAAGTTTTTTCTATTTTAAGAATAATTTGTTACCTAATGAACAATTTCAACAGGTTACAGATTATAAAATCAAAACACAAAAATTTCTTGTTTCTATAGACTAGCAATGAACAATCTGAACATGAAATTAATAAAATAATACCATTTACAATAACATCAAAACTAAATATAAAACTTCGGAATTAATTTAACAAAAGGATCACAAATATACTAAAAACTATATAGACACTTTGAGGAAATTACAGAAGACTAAAGAAAAGAGAGCACTTAACTACTGAGCCACATCCCCAGCCCTTTTTTTATTTTTATTTTGAGATAGGGTCTCGCTAGGTTGCTTATAATCTCACTAAGTTGCTGAGGCTGACTTGAACCTGTTTTGATCCTCCTGCCTCAGCTTCCCAAGCTGCTGGGACTACAGACTTGCATGACCATGCCCAGCTCTTTTTTTTTTTTTTCTTAAAGAAATGGACAAGATGATCCATGAAAGTCCATATTTAATTTCAAGATATCCTGACAGCTAAAACAATCTTAAAAAGAAAAAAGTTTGAAGACTGACACTTCCAAATTTCAAAACTGATTACAAAACTACAAAAAACAAAAAATGCAGTAATAGCATAAGAATACCAGTGTAAGAATTTAAAAAGCTAAGAAATAAACCCTCAAATATATGGCCAACTGGTTTTTTGTTTGTTTGTTTTAAGTTTTCAATGGACTTATTTTATTTATTTATATGTGGTGCTGAGAATCAGACCCAGTGCCTCACACATGCTAGGCAAGCTCTCCACCACTGAGCCACAACCCCAGCCGCTAACTGGTTTTTAACAAGGATGTCAAGGCAATGCAGCGGAGAATAACAGTTTTTTCAACAAATGGTGCTGGGACAACGGAATATCCACATGCAAAATAACAAAGCTGGACCGCTGTCTCATGCTATCTAAAAAAATCAACTCAAAATAAAGACCTAAATATAAGAGTTAAAACTCTTGAAGGAACTCATAGGCATAAATCTTTGTGATTTTGGATTAGGTGATTGTGTTTTAGAAGTGACACTGAAAGCCTAAACAACAAAAGAAAAATAGACAAATTGGACTTCCATCAAAATTAAAAAAAAAAATTCTGCCCCAAAGTCCACTACTAAGAAAGTAAAAAGACAACTCACAGAATGGGAAAAATATTTGCAAACCATATATCTGATAACTGACTAGTATCCAGAATATTAAAAGAACTCTTACAATTCATCAGTAAAAGACAACCCAATTTAAAAATGGGCAAAAAAACTACACAAACATTTCTCCAAAGAAAATACAGAAATAGCCAGTAACCATAACAAGAGATGCTAACATCATTTACCATTAGGGAAATGCAAATCAAAACTATAAGGAAATACCATTTCACATCCACTAGCATGGGTGGAATTAAGACAGATAATTAACAGCAAGTGTTGGTGAGGATATAGAGAAACTGGAAACCTCACACATTGTTGGTGGGAATGTAAAATGGTGCAGTCACTTTGGAATGATTCAGCAATTCTACTCCTGCATACATACTCAAGAGAATTAAAAATGTATGTCCACACCAAAACTTGTGCACCAATGTTCCTAGTAGCATTATCCATACACAAAAGTGGAAATAGCCCAAATGTCGATCAACTAATTAATGAACAAACAAAATATGGTATATCTAAAAAATGGAATATTTGGCAATATAAAGGAATGAGATATTGATTCATGTTACAATATGGGCAAACCTTGAAAAGGTTTCCTGATAAGTGAAAAAAGCCTCAAAAGACGCATTTCATTCATGTGAAATGTCCAGAATAGGCTGATCCACACAGACAGAAAGGAGGTTAGTGGTTTCCAGGGACTTTAGGGAGTGGGGAATGGAGAGTGACTGCTTCCAGGTACAGGGTCTCTTTAAGGATGATGAGAAATGTTCTGGAAGTAGACAGTGGTGATAGTGGCACAACCGTGTAAATATACTGAAAGCCATGAAATATATAATTTAAAGGATAAATTTTATGATGTGTATTATAACTCAATTTTCTAAATTTTAAAAAGAATCATTTGTTTCAGCAATAAAATTTCCTAAAGAGAAATGGAATAATATATGTTCCTTAACACGAGCAAAGGTTGGTTTTTCCAAAGTCAGGACACATCTTAGCAGACTTGCATTTTTGCTAGGTATATCTTTGTATATTGTAAATAAGCAAATTTTTGCAAAGACTGGCCATGATCATCCCATCCTCACCCATCAACTATGCTCACTTTTTCCACATTCCCTTCCAGTCTGTGCACATGTATATTTTTACGTGTCTATAATCCTTGCAAATAACCAGTGCAAGTTTTCCCATATTGCTACATGGTCTTCAAAATTATCATTAAATGGTTGCAATTAGTTGATCTCTATACTTTTCTTAACTATTTTGCCTCCATGGCCTGTCTTGAGCAAGGAATATAAAAAGCCAACATAGCTCTTCTTTTTTTTTTAATATTTATTTTTTAGTTTTCGGCGGATACAACATCTTTACATGTGATGCTGAGGATTGGACCTGGGCCGCAGGCATGCCGTGCGAGCTCGCTACCGCTTGAGCCACATCCCCAGCCCCTCTTTTTTTCTCTTAAATCACTAAATTAAGATTTCCAGGGGAAAAAATTATATTTTATGACATCTAGTTACTTTCCAAAAGTATTACAGATTTACACTAGTGTTATAAGCAACACAAACTTGCCATATTAGAGATTACCAATTTTTGCACTTCTCTTCTTTTGGTCTTAAAACTTCAGTTATTCAAGGGCTTTCAAAATCCATGAGTATGAGGCTGGGGATGTGGCTCAAGTGGTAGCGCGCTTTCCTGGCATGCATGCGGCCTGGGTTCAATTCTCAGCACCACATACCAACAAAGATGTTGTGTCCACCAAAAACTGAAAAATAAATATCAAAAATTCTCTCTCTCTCTCTCTCTCTCTCTCACTCACACACCTCTCTCTTAAAAAAAAAAAAAATCCATGAGTACTTCCCTTATGCCCTTTAACTTTTGTTCTCTTTTTTAGTCACCTAGCTAAAAAGAATGAAGAATTATTTAAAACTCAGTAAAATTACTCTAAGAAAAGCAGAATATATATTGACCTATTTTCCTTAAATGTATATATGCACGGAGCCTTCTTGTCAAGTAACAACTGCTGAAAAAATAAGAGGTAGAATTCAATCACAATAATAAAAAAAAATATTATAACAATGTGCCACTTTGGGGGCTGTGGGTGTGGCTCAGTGCTAGAGCACTTGCTGAGCAGGAGCAAGGACCTGGATTGGGGCCCCAGCACTGGGGGCACTTTTAAGATTTCAACATCGATAACAGTGGTGAACATATGTGCCCAGGGTGTCTCCCTTGACTCTCAATCTCTGGTCTAGAGAAAGACCAGTAACAACTGCTATGGTGTGAACATGTCCCTCGAAAATTCATTTTGAAATGTGATCTCCACTGCTGGGTATTAAGTTTGAGGCCTTCGGGGGAAGTGACTGAGTTATGAGGGTACCCCCATCAACAGATTCGTGCCTTACAACAGGGCTGAGGGAAGCAGTCTAAGGCCCTTTTTTGGCCCTACTCTTTCGCCAAGTGAACACGAGGGAAAAAAAACATTGTCAGACACTAAACGCTGATACCTCTATCTTGGACTTCCCAGCCTCCAGAACTGCAAGAAAAAACTTCTATTATTTATAAATTACCCACTTTAGGGTATTTTGTTATAGCAACATAAACAGATTAAGACCATAACCACACATCTACAGAAAGAATTGTTACAAAAATAAAAATAATGGCCAATGAGGCTCTATATAGCAGGTACTATTAGAAACATTCATTTCCACATTCATTCTTACTACCTACTGTTAACAGTTAGAAAATATCCTCATTTTACTATGAAAGAAACCCAAAGCAGATCTAGGAAGAGCATGTAAGCTGGTAGTACACTCCCCACAGCTGTAAACTCAAAAAGAAACATTCCCAAAACCCTGTCTCAAAATAAAAATTGGTAAAAAGGCTAGGGATATAATGCAGTGGTAGAGCGCCCCTGGGTTAAATACCCAGCACCACAAAAAAAGAAGAAGAAGAAGAGGAGGAGGAGGAAGAGAAAAAGAGAGAGAGGGAGGGAAGGAGACATCCCCACCTAGGTCTGATAGCAAGGAGGGCTAGTATGAAGACAAGTCAATGTCACCGTCATTACAGCCACATTGATGATCAATGGCAGCACTAAAGTAAAATAAGGGAAGGATTTAGCACCCACTGGCCATCAACACCTCCTCAAGCCAAATGAATACATGGGCTACAAATGCTACTTGCTGTTAGTCCCCTAACTCCCCCTTCCAAAGCCAGCCACCACTATTTAGCTCCACACAGATATTCTAGATTTGCTAATGTGTGTGACACCAAAGCAAAGAACTTCCTGCTGCCTCTCCTTTTCAGTGCTGGTAGGATTGGGGGTTTCTTGTTTGTGTGTTCAAAGAAAAAGAAGATTAAATGGCAATACTAAAATAAATTGTATTCAATTCTAGCAATCCATTTTCATGTATTTAAGTTTAATAAATATTCTTTATATAACAAGCCTATTTTACTGGAATTGAAGTTACTACCAATGATACACACACACACACACACACACACACACACACACACACACATTTGGAGGAAAAGGCCCCTTTGATACAACTTTACATACAACTCTAATAAACACCTAATCAGAATCCAGAGGTTTGTTCTTAAAAGTTTAAGTATATCAAGAGCAAATAAAATCATAAAATATGGTGGCTCAGTGTATTATGTGGGTTTTCCTGGTTAATGATATTTTTTATTGTGTTTAGATTTGCTAAACTTTAAAATTAACTGGCACCATACAAGAGTGTGGAATGTTTCAGAATTTAAATAATTCTAAGGCCCTGTGGGAAGAGGGGCAGGTGGTATGTAATCCCCATAAAACCGGAGAGCAAAAGCGGACCGAGGTCCTTTTCCTGCTTTGTCCACATTGTATGAAGGTGAGCGGCTGTTCGACTCTGATCTCTCCTGACCTACAGGTCTGTGTTCAGATTTCAGAAAATCTATTTATTTATACATTAACCTCTAAAAATCAAGCATGAGTCCCTTTCAGAATTTAGCTCATAGTATAAAAAGCTGGGGAGAACAGATGCTTTCATGGCTCACAGGCTTCAAATGCACTGGTAAGCAGGGGTCAGGCCAGGCAAGCCCTCTCTACTACTGAGCTACACTCCAGCCCTGATGAGCATCTCAATGGAAATTTTACAGACCTGACCTGTGAACAGAAATGAAAAGAGTCAAGGAAGCTTCATCCATAGTCCCAAATCCAGTCTTCGGTAATCTTAAAGAGGAAACAACTAAGGAGAAAATACATCAGTAAATCAAAAAGAATGTCTTGAAAAATAAGCTCAACCAAAAGAAATCCCTTCTATCTAACCACCTGAGACTTTGAACTATCTAGATAGCAACACCCACTTCCTAAAATATATTTTCCTACTCTGACCAGAGCAAAACTAAAAACTTGATTACTAAGCTAAAATAAAATGAGCTCACACAATCAGACATATATTCTACGTAACAAAATACCTATCAAAGAATGCTTGAATCCAAGATACATAAAATACTGACATCAAAATCACAAGACAAAAGAACCAATGACAAACCTGATAATTTGTTCTTGTTTTTCAATGATGCAGCTAACCTTTAACTATGAATAACTTGGAACCAGAAAGCTGACCTACTGGGGTGGAAAGAACTCCAATCTAGAAATCAAGAACATGGATTCTGTCCAGCTGATGCTACTAGGTAGGTAGGTGGCCCCAAGCAAGTCTCGCCTTACCTTCTGTCCCTCTCAAGGTTTACGTTTCTTGTTCAAGAGGTTGAAAGGACCCGCAGTTCCCACTCTCGCCTAGCCATTAGAACAATCTCAGAGTAACTTAACCAATTCCACGTCCTCTTCCAGTTCAGGAGTCTCTGAGTGAAGCTGAGGACCTTACTCTTAATAAGTAACCCAAGAAAATCTTATCATCTGGTTAAAAAAAAAAAAAATTGGCAAACACTGAACTGGAAGATCCTCAAGCAGCCTGTCTTCCAGCTCTGATCCTTTACTATTTGGATATTTCAAAACAATCTTCTAAAACCACAAATAAATTATACGAGTTTAATGTATGTAACTGCATGCCAAAAAACAAACAAAAAATCATAAAAATAAACAGATCCACTTCCCATGACACCACTCATACCTTTAAACATAAAAACATCCTCCTAGATTCTAGGTAAATGGGACAGTTAATTTGGTAAGGGGAAAATTTTTTTTTCATATTACACTCTCAGCATATAGAGACATTTGGGGAGTTACAGAGAGAATTGTATGACTGATGTTGTCAGTAGAAACTATACATTGCATTCTTGCTTTGAAGAACATTATCTGGTGATCCCACCTGTTCCTAGCTAAGAAATAGCCAGAAAGAGCCTGGCTAAGTCCCTAGCAGCTGTAAACAGCATGCCCTGCAATACTGGAATGCAATTGTTACAAAGCTAAAAGAAAAACAATGAAACAATAACTGGTTACTAATTCTTCAAAGTCACCTCAGTGTAGACAACTGAGTGGTTCAAGAGTCTACAGTCCTTTGTTAGAAAAAATCATATCAGGTAAAAGGCCTCCAGCGCACTTTCTACCCGTTAAAAAAAAAAGCAGTTTTTAATTGAGTTTTTCTTTCCCCTGCACTATTTTGCTTTACACAGTTTTTGTAAAATCTCATAATCCTCCAGTGGGATTTACTGAGTTTATTTTCTTATTTAGATTTGTAAGTAACTACAAAACTAACAAAAGAAAAAGAGAAAGATTGATTGCAGGGAGCTTAGTGAGGCGGAGTAATGAAGGATGCTCATTAGCAACCAATTATTACACTGTAGCTACAAAAAATGTCAATAAAATCAAGATTAAACCAGAAAACTGAGTTTGACAAATTACTCTGTGACCCTTGCAACAGAAACAGATAAGAAACCCAGAGAAACATTGTTACATAATTTAGCTATTGGAAAAACAGTTGTAGAGCCACCTACTAAAGTATCACACTGGTGCAGTACAATGTTACTGTAAATTTTTCAAAATGAATCTTGGTGCTTGATTTGCAAATGTTATGAGTAGGCCAAAAAACTGATTTGCTTCAAGGACAAAAATGGGGACAACAACTGTTATGTGCAACATCACAGAAGCATTGGATTTAAAAGTCATATGTGTGTTCAAATACATTTATGTGTCTATTGCCCAACGAGGTTCTATGGCAATGTTGGCAAAAGACCAAACCTCACACTCAGTAAAATAAAAATATAAAATCAGAATCAAGAAGACTAGTATAACAGAATGTTTAAGAAAGCCGGACATACAGTTTGGTGTCAGTGCTTGCCTAACATGTGTGAGGTCCTGAGTTCAAACCCCAGCAGGGCAAAGAGATCAAGTTCTGGTGTCACACAGACATGAGTTAAAACCCCCAATCAACAAATTACTATATGACCTTTAACAAATCATTCAATCTAAATCTCAATTTCCTCATTTGTAAAATGGGGATAATGTATCATTTGGCCAGGTACATAATCATCATCATCTTCAAGATCAAACGATAAAATTAGCATAATTACTATCTTACTATCAAGTAAAACTAAGAGTTTCCTAGAAGCCAGGTTTAAAAAAAAAATTTAGTTATTAGAAAGACTCACATATACTTACGTAAAGATAAGTTTTTCTTTTCATTTTACAGAACCTTCTATTTTCCCCTCCTTAGCAAAGAATAACTCAAACTTAATTCTAAACAACTTTGTAAAAGAAAGGCTTCTTAATTAGGATGGCAGTTTTCAATGAGATCTGGATTGGTGATCTACCCAATTCAGGGTCATGCTTTGGTATTCTCAGAGGTGTTTATTTAGTTGTGTTTTTTAGAGATGTTAGTAGAAAAGGGAAGAAGGGAAAGTATTTAAAAACCATCACACACACTGTTAACACATACATAGAAGGTTGACAGTTAAAATTACGTCATGCTTGAGATTGGACAATGAAGAACAAAGTCAGATGAAATGTTTTAACTCACATTAAAAAGAACTCATGTAACTGATAGTAAGGTTAAAGTGATCAAATTCATCAAAAAAAAAAAAATCCAAGAAAGAGAAAGTAAGAAATAAATTATTCCTATAGTTTAGATAACACTCATTCCATCCTTTTAAGATCATGGCTTAAATTTGTAATGAATTGTCTTTGTCTGCTCTTCCAAATATGCTGCTGGCTTGAATGTAGCTTTAACTTGCATTATCTTCTTAGCCACACACTGTACATCATTTTGAATATGACCAAAAATAAAATCCTATGCATTATCATTTTTCTAGAATTCATGGAAAAATATTAGTAACCCAATCATATAAAAAGATGTTTCAAAACATACTATAGGAAGTGATTTTGGAGGGAAAAAAATCCTTCATAAAAATAAATTGGTCAGGAAATATGTTCAAAGACAACCAAAAATAAATTTCAAAATCATGCAAATTTTAAAATTTTGAGTAAGATTCATAAGCTTTGAGGTCAATAACTAAATTCTCCAAGAAAAAAAAAATACAGAAGTTAAGAAAAATCTCCAGCAGGAGTACAAGCTAGTATTATCAATCCATAATTTCATGTGCAAAATTTCTAAATAAAAAAAGTTATCAGTGTCAATATTGGGAAATTTAATCAATGAATTTCAGAGGCATTTTCAGTATTTCAAGACATCTTTCTTGTTACAGATTATACTGCAGAATAAAGGAAGACACTGGTTAGATGCTCTAATTAACAACTTAGCAGAGAAAGAACAATGACACTCTCAAAAGAAGCTCTGTCACTAGAGATATTGGACATTTTCTTTTTACTACTTAAGCATCCAGAAGAATCTCAGTCTGCTTTTAAATGCAAATTACCAAGCTCTGAAGCACATTCTGCTCTATTTTTTTTTTTAATATGAAAATTACCGCACTGTGGTCCTGTTTTAGAGAAGACACCATTACTCCAAGAAAAGAAACTCTGTATGTTCACACACTCTCTACAAATAACATTAGAGAATGTGCTGCAGATACACATCTAGTGAGCTGTCACCAGGTACACAAGGCCTTTTTCAGGGGAGAGACCATTATTAGTAATCAAAATTCTATTTGAAAAAGGAAAGCTTAGTTTTGAGGACCTACCAGGTCATGAAAGGTTACAGGTACTTCAAAACATTCACATGAACTAGCATTACAGCAATTACAAAACTCAGCATCCCTTGATTTTCAAGTAACATTATTTACTGGAATTTCAATAATGATAGTATGAGTTGCTATTTACCTATTCACAACATGATAAAACAATATCACAATTCAAGAAATGATGTACTATATATACACAATGAGACTGCACCTTTCTCTTCCCTGTTAAACACCCTGAAACAGGGAGAGTTGGTCATATACTTCAGTTTAATGTATTAGTGATTGAAGTTAAAAAAAAAAAAAAAAACACTTTTTAAACTGGACAGAGGCAAGAAATCAACCATAATTAATAAAGGAATTCTTCCACTGTCAAAGGTTCAAGCTTTCTGCCAAAACCACACCTGCTTTAGGAAATTTCATTTGTTGTCAGGTAAATGGAAACAAATAATGAAAACAGCTAAAGCGATACACCTCATAAAAGGTTAACTTACCTCCAGTCTTTCCAAGTTATATATTAATAACTTTGGCTTTTTTCAAAACCATCTTTTCTAAAGCTAAGGCAAGTCACACCCAAAGTGAGTGTATTTTTTGATGCTAGTTGGTTTACCCCATCCTCCACCTTCCAAGCAGACCTCAATTTTCCCCACAGGTAGCCAAAGACCAGGACCAGAAACTATAAAATGTTCACTTCCAATCTTTGAAACATCAATGTGAATGTTTAAGGAGAAAAAGGATAGCACTGGGTTTAGAAAAGCTTTCCAAATGCTTGCCATCTGTAGTGTCAACCAAAGGGCATGGCATCACCCCCTACTTTCACTTACCCACTCAGAATCCAGGCAAAGAATGCAGCAGCCCCTTAAAGACAAGAGACTGGGGCGGCAGGGACCGGAGTGGGGGGTGGGGTGCGGGGAGCGAGGGGGGCGGAGGGAGAAGGGGTATCATGCACAGAAATTAGAAACCTGCATTTTGATAATGGGAGAAACAGTAAGTAATGGCAGTCTTGTGCTTTTTAAAGAACCTACAAGCGCTTACTAGTTCAATCCGTCCCCAAATCCATGCCACCCTTTCAACTTTGCAATTAGGAGAGAGCAGGAGAAATTCCGGTCAACTCGCCTTGGGGGGTTGGTCTGAGGCTATAGGACTGAAGTAGGGAGGAGGATGGAGAAAGAAAGAGCAAGCCAATGAAAGATACCAAAATTTCCCACCTTTCTTAAATTCTTCCAGCATAGCGTCCAACTTGGTGTCATTGAAAACAAAGTGCAAGGGGTGGTTATAAAATTTGGTGATGGTTTTCAATGGAGTACAGTCATCTGGATCCACGAAGGCCAAATCTTTGACAAAGAGCAGGTCCACGATATTGGAGCGCTCTCCTTCAAATACTGGAATTCGAGTGTAGCCGCTCTCCATGATTTCCGACATGGTGTTGAAGTCCAGGATGGCCTCTCCGGTGATCATGAAGCAGTCCCGAAGGGGAGTCATCACATCCTCTACTGTCTTGGTGCGCAGCTCAAGCGCTCCTTGGATAATGTTCAGCTCCTCCTTGACCAGGTCGTTGTAGGGGTCAGTGACCCGAAGCATTTCCAGCAGTTTTTCCCGGTTATAGACGGTACCTATCTCCTGGCCCAGGACGCAGTCCAGCAGCTTGCTGACCGGGTAAGAGGCGGGGAAGGTCATCATCATGAAAAACTTAGTGAGGAAGATGGTGTTGGCTCCCACTGCCAGGCCATGCCGGGAACAGATGGCTTGGGGCACGATCTCCCCGAAGATGACGATGCCGATGGTGGAGACCACCACCGCCACGAGGCCTGAGCCAGCGATGTCGTCGAGTAGGATAGTGAGCGTGGTGTTGACCAGCACGTTGCCCAGCAGCAGCGAGCACAGCAGGTAGTTGCCCTGCCTGCGCACAGGCTCGATGCGTTTGGCGTAATTCTTCTCCTTCTCGGTGCCGCAGTTCTGCACGATGCGCAGCTCCATCGGGTCCAGGGCCATGAGACCCAGATTGAGGCCACTGAACATGCCCGACAGGCACAGCAGCAGCGAAATGAAGATCACCTGCAGCCAAAAGGGCAGCAGGAACTTCTTCTCCTCGCCCACGATCATCTTGGTGTCCTCGCCGTCGTGGTAAATCCAGGTGGTCTCGGCCCACGGAGGTGGGGGGAGCCCAGCAACCCCTGCGCCACCCTTTCCCCCGACGGTGCCACCCGTGGACCCCGGGCCGCCGGCACCCAGGGCTGGCGTGGAAAGCGATGTGCACAGGTAATAGGACTTGCTCTTCTCCATCTTGCGCAGCGGTTTGATCTCGATCTCGATGATGCCCGATGTACGGCGGTTCAGAATGATGTGGGGCAAGATGATGATGTCTGAGGTGCGGATGCCGCAGCGCTGGGGGCCGCTGTCCGGCTCTGGCGGCACGGGGCCCCCCAGCCCGCGCTCGCCAGGGCTGTGGCGGCGCCGCTCGTGCTCGGTGAAGGCGATGCGGGACCACGTCTCGTTGTTGATGTTCTGCCCGTACACCCGCAGCTTGACCCGGGTCCGCTCGCTCACCCGCAGCGCCCCCCCTTCCATGAACGACACGTCGTTCGTGTCCTCCAGCCGCAGCCCGATGATCACAGTCTCCTCGTTGTCGCCGGCCGCTGCGCAGCCGCCCGCGCCGCAGCAGCAGCTCAGCAATAGCAGCGACAGCAGCCGGCCCGCCGCCGCCTGCAGGACCCCCCGGCCGCGGGCGCTGAGGCTGCGGCGCGCCGCCATCTTCCAAGTGGGCAGTGCGGCGACTGCCTGCCCGCCCGCCATCTTTACTTCGGGTTCACAAGCGCCACAGCCAATCATAGAGTGGCTGCTTTAGCTGCGGCTTCATTCTTCCCACCCGGCGGCGCGAGCGCAAGCACCGACCCCTGGGCAAGACTGCAATGGAGCGTCCGCACCCAGTGCTCAGCAGTCTCCCTCCCTGACTGACACTGACTCGGCCTCGACCAGCTAAGGAACCCCGAGGCTCGCAGGAGGAGGGAGGGGGAGAAAGGGGAGCGCCAGTCGCTCCCGCGAGAGGCAGGCCAACCAGCCAATCATAAGCGGGTGCCCGCCTTCCCAGCCAGGGGGCTGGAATGGGGGCGTGGTCGTGCGCGGTGCCGCGGACCAATGGCAAGGTAAATGGGCGGGGTGATGAGAGCCACTGTCCTCCTCAGCACGCCAAGTTTCCAACTGAAAGGCGCGTGACTCTTGTGTATGTGCGAGGGGAGGAGGCGTGGCCAGCCGGTACCCAAGAACCAGTCAAAGATGAAAGCTGTAGGGAAGGGGGCGGGGCCTTCAGTCCGGCTGCCAATGAAAAGGAGCAGTCCGAGGGTGCGGCAATCCCTGAGGGAGCTCGGTAGTAGATCCCAGCTCCTATCTTGGCGCGGTTGGAATACTGTCCTGTGGAGCCAGGCCGCCGATTTTCGCTGCACCGCCTTTCGGGCCCCCACCAGTGCTCAAAACCGGTGCAGAAAGGTCTCCCGCCCTGGGAACAAGAGAAGCCAAACAGAGACGACTTAGGCTGCACATAGCCTAAAAAGAAGTCAGGGCACTGGCCATACCCCTGCCTCACTACTCATTCACGCCACTCAGTGGGAATAAGCGGCGGCAGAGTGGTCCCAGCACTGATGCGGACCCGCTATCTCGGTGCCTCTAGTTTTCGCTGCGGGCCGGATGCCCTCTGCGGCTTACGGGCACCTGGCGCCACCTGCCGGTCTCAGTGTGCCTTGCAACAGTTCCCAGGCTCGCCACATTCAAAGCCAAAAGGTGTTCAAGAGTTAAGGGTGGGGAAGTTACAGGGGCAAACTTTCTAGTCAAAGGAGTCCCCAGGTGGCCTGGAAAATTACAGTATAGAGTCCCTGGACTCCATCCCATAACATACAAAATGTGAACGGCCTAGAATCTGTACTTCTAAAAGGCACAAGTTTGGAGAATAGGAAGGAGCGAACATAAAAGCAGAGTTTTAAGTTCATTCTTTTTGTTTCCATACTTCCCCCCCACCCCCCACCCCCGATACTGGGTTTTGAACCCAGGATCCTTGTGCTTTCTAAGCAAACACTATAACACTGAGCTACATCCCCAGGCCCAAGAACTTATTCTTTTTTTTTTTCAGTTGTCGATGGTGCTGAGGATCATCGCTGTACCACTGAGTTACAACCCCAGCCCCCAAGAACTTACTCTTAATTACACGGACCAAACCCTGCTTAGTTCATAGGTCACTCAGGAAAAATAGTCTGGAGACTTCCTTAGGACTCCCAGGTCATTGCACTTGGTGGTGGCAGAGTAGCACTTAACTGGTTTCTCCACCCACCCCCCCCCCAGTTTAAACATTGGAAAAATAATGGCTTCCCACCTCTTTTTTTTATTCCATAATAAGCACATTGTCCTCTCTTTTTGTAAACACATCAAATGTTTCTGATTGACTTCTGGTACAGTTAATTTTTGTGATAAATGCAGTGGCCTCCTAACCAGTTTCTCCTCTTTTACACCTGTCCCCTTTTTCAATACAATAACCAGTGATCCTGTTAAATCAGGTCTTGTCACTCCCTTATTTGAAACCCTCCCCTGACTCTCCATCTCATTACAGTAAAAGCCAAAGGACCTATAATGTCCTACAGGCTCCACAGGCTCAGCCCCTCACCCTACCTCTCTGACTTCACAGGGCACTGCCCCAGCCAGGGCTTTTCTCCTGGCCCCTCCCGGTCACTCCAGGGATATCCCCTTGGAGCCTTTGCACTTGCTGTTTGTTTCCTGTGCCTGGGACTCCAGTGTCACATAACACTCCTTCAAGTCTTTTTGCAAAGGCCACCTGATTTTAAACTTGTAAAAAACACCCCCAGTACTCCATCTGGGTTTTATTTTACTTCAAAGCAAAAATCACTTACTAATATTCTATGTAAATTGTTAATTTTGTTGATTATCTGTCTCCTCCCAGTAGAACTTAAGCTTTCTCTGAGGGTAAGAATTTTGTCTGTTTTGTTTACTGCTGTGTCTCTGGGGCCTAGAACAATGATAAGTATTCAGAACAAAATATTAAAGAAATGAAATAATTTTATTCTATTATTTCAAATAATGTTCTGACTCTAGTTTCCGCCTGTTTTTTTCTGGTGCTGGGTCTTCTACCCTATGTGTGTGTGTGTGTGTGTGTGTGTGTGTGTCTGTGTGTGTGTCTGTGTGTGTGTGTGTGTGTGTGCTCGCGCGCACGTATGTGTGTATTTTTTTCTTTGGGGGTAGTATTGGGGATTAAACATAGGTGTGCTCTACCACTGAGCTACATCCCGCTTTTTAAAAAATATTTTTCATTGTAGATGGACACAATACCTTTCTTTAACTTATTTTTAGAAAGATCTTGCCAAGTTACCAAGGTTGGCTTTGAACTTGCCATCCTCCTGCCTTAGCCTCCAAGTAGCTATGATTACAGGTATGTACACTGTGCTTGGCTTCATACTGCTATGTTTGAGAAATCAATTCAGATGAAGAAAATTTGATTCATAGACTTGGCATGCACTTATAAGAAAGCCAATATTTTTCCAATGTTTAAATTGAAAAAGTTTATTAGAAATAATTGGGATTTTTAGAGATAACTGACCAAGGCTAAGGATATACATGGACCTTCTAAACCAGTTGATTGAAAATGGAACCATTTTAACTTTGTAAAGTGTCTACAAGTATGTTTAAGGGCGCTGAGAGGGAAGGTGATTAGGGCTCTCATATGCTGAATGTACACTTTTGGAGTAGGAATATGGAGAAGTGGGGGGAAGAAGAGTTTGCCAAACTACAGACATTTCCTGAGCATTTCAGAGAAAATGACAACAGTCAGGAAAGTGTGGCATTCAGCAATTTAGAAGCAAGTTAGAAATGCAAGACTTTATAGCAAAAATGCCAGAAAGGAAGCTGCCTAAACAATTTACAATATAAAATAAACCAAATTCAAGTTCACAGGAGATCACTCAATGGTCTGTATCCCAAATGGTGGGTAATGGTTATATTCTTCATGTACACCTAAAACACACAGAGAAATCTACATACCTAAACCCAGTAATTTTTTCTTAGCAAGGAGGATCTTGATCTTCAAGTTCAAAGACTTTCTAGCTCAAAGAGCTGTCCTTTCTCTACAGAGGGGCTGTTAGCACAGGCTATGATGATTTCTAGGGGCTTTCCAACCTATTAAATTATAGGAACAGAGAGCAAGGTCAATACATGCTTCTGGAGGTCTCTCCTGAAATGTGAAAATACAACAAAACGCTGTATTCTGACCACATTTCAACTACAAAAACAGCTACAAAAGTCTGAGATTGTTAAATGGTTGCTGCTGAATCTAATCCTAGCATGGTTCTGACTTTGGTTGACCTTGAGCAAGTCATTTAGCTACAGCCAGAACCTCCTTGCATATACCTTCCCTAACCAAACCCCTCCTGCTGGAATCCTTCACTGGATTCTAATCCTAGCTTGGTTCTGACTTTGTCTGACCTTGAGCCAGTCATTTAGATACAGTCAGAACCTCCTTGCATATAGCTTCCCTAACCAAACTCCTCCTGCTGGAATCCTTCACTGGATGCCAACAGAAAAGGGTAACTGTTCAATTTTCTCATCTGCACAGAAGAAACATCCAGATCTGCAAATTCTGGCATTAGATCTGTATCCAGACATAAAAGTTTTTGGAGGGTTTGATGCATTTGATTTTCTCAAACATTGCAAATAAAATGCTAAATGGCTCTCTATACATTTTGTTTCTCAACATAAAACTCTAAATTTATAAAGAATCCCCTCCCAATGGCCTACTTGTAGAAAAGTATTCAAAGATTCAAAGTTATTGCTGACTTTTTTGTTTTGTTTTGTTTTTTGTACCAGTGATTGAACCTGAGGGCTCTGCACATGCTAAGCACATGTCAGCTACACCCTCAGTCAACAATGGCATTTTAATCGCACCAGAACACAAAGTCTTCAGGAAAAAAAAAAAAAAAAAAAACAGGAACTAGAAAAATGCTCGAGTTTCCCCAGTTTGCCCTAGAATCATATCTATTGGCTCCAGAGAGATTTCTCAGAACCAGACTATCCACTTGCTTAATACATATAACTGTTATGTAAAATGAGAACTTTTCAAACAGTTAGCAAGAACACCAAAGCAAAATAAAATCTGCAAGGCCATTTTCTATCTCATGAGGCCTTTCCAGGCCTTTTGTTTAGGGCTTTCCCATATACCTCCTTTTTCTAGATTTTTCTGTACATTGTTACTGGGGTAGGAAGAGAAAAAAAAAATGGGGCTTTTTGATGGAGTTATGAGGAAAGTTTTTCTCCTTTGAGAGGCGTCCACATTCAGTGGGTACCATTCTTCCCTGGAATCCAGAGAATATTGGTTTCAGTTGCCTAGAAAAGTGGGTGTAGGGGCTGAAGCTGTGGCTCAGTGGCAGAGCACTTGTGAGGCACTGGGTTCAATCCTTAGCACCACATACAAAAATAAATAAAATAAAGGCATGCTGCCCATCTACAACTACAAAAAAGAAAAGTGGGTGTGAAGAAAGCCACCATAAACAATGACGCCTTGCCCCTTTCTGCTCTGCCTCCTCTCTGCCACTTTGTCCTGCCACTCCTTGATGTCCCTGGGAAATGGGCCCCTCTACACGGAAGCCTTGGGATTGGACAGCACCCCACACCTCTACTGCCTTCTCCCAGGAAGCCTGCCTTCCCACACAAAACAAGAGGGCATGGGCAGTCCCAAGAGGTCTGCACCCTGTGCTGTCTTCTTCTCCCTTCCTGGCTCCTCCTTGACCCTTCTGGGCTACTCAGGGAAGAATGGTCTGCCAGTAAAAGTCAGCCATTTGCCTCCCTCCAGCATCCCTTCCCTCCTGACTGCCAGGCTCTGCAACTATGTTTTTTTTTCCTAGAATCTTCTATAATGTTCTTCCTGGCTGGTGTCTCATGCTAGTGCCAACCTTCAGCTCAGCCTTGGACAAAGGTGTAAGAAAGCTTCCAAGCTCATTTCTCCTCATCACAGTGACTTACACACTTAACCCAGATCATGCTGTAGGGAAAGTTTTCACTAACAAGATTTTTTTGTTGTCATTGGGTTTTTGTTTTTGTTTTGTTTTGGTTGTTCTGTTTTGTTGGTGCTGGGGATCAGACACAGGGTCCTGCTTGACCACTGAGCTACACCACCATCCCACTAATATGGTTTTTAAATGTGGAGCCATGTCTGATATAAGGATGCTGATTCATAATGTGGATGGGGTGGAGCATGGGAGGAATAGATGAACTTTAGATAGGGAGGGGAGGGAGGGGGCATGGGGTAGGAAAGACAGTGGAATGAGACAGACATCATTACCCTAAGTACATGTATGAAAACATGAACACTGACTCTACTTTGTGTACAGCCAGAGACATGAAAAACTGTCATATTTGTGTAATATGAATTGAATTGCATTCTTCTGTCATATATAACAAATTAGAATAAAATAATTTTTTTTAAAAAAGCCCAAGTATGGCAAAAAAAAAAAAATGTTGAGCCATGTGAATATTTCCCGTTCAAAAATCTAAATTTAGCAGGGCACAGCGGCGCATGCCTGTAATCCCAGCAGCTCAGGAGGCTGAGGCAGGAGGATCACTAGTTCAAAGCTAGCCTCAGCAACTTAGCAAGGCCCTAAGCGACTCAGCAAGAACTTGTCTCTAAATAAAATACAAAAAGGGCTGGGGATGTGACTCAGTGGTTAAGCACCTGAGTTCAATCCCCAGTACAAAAAAAAAAAAAAATATATATATATATATATATATATATATATATTTATATCTAAATTTTAAATCTACACTTGGGCATGAGGAGGAGGTGGAAATAAGGCTCTGACAGGAGGACTGGTTACTAGTATTGGGACTGAAAGACAAAAATCAAGTCTCGAATGTCAAATTTCAAGACCTCCAGTAAGACTCGAATCTGCATGGGTCTCACACCAGAGCTTTAACTTAGAGTTCTCCAAACTAGCTAAATTTATTTCCATGCCCTTTTCCCCACCTCCTCTGAAACTGAGGCTAAAATTCTACTCCAGTGAGGAAAAATGCATAGACAAAATATTAAGGAAAAAAAATCTGTTTTTTTTTATTTGTTTGTTTGTTTGTTTTTACTGGGGATTGAACCCAGGTGCTTACCCACTGAGCTATATCCCCAACCCTTTTTATTTTTTATTTTGAGACAGTGCCTTGCCAAGTTGCTTGGGGCCTGGTTAAGTTGCTGATCCTGACTTTGAACTTTTGATCCTCCAGAATCAGAGATTATAGGCGCTGCTGCACTGGGCTTAGTCCTCTTTTTAGTTCCTCTGAGACACGTACTTATTTTAAACATCACTAAACTGAAAATTTAACCTGTTTCTCTCCATTTACTAATATATTTTCTCAATTATCTGCTTCTTTACATTAAAAGTTGATGTTTTCTCCCCCCATTTTTTCTCATTTATTTATACATTTATCAATTAACATAGATTGTGCATCTGAGACATTCCAAGCACAGTATTAGGCACTGTGGTGCTATAATATAGAATTAGAGGTTACCTTAAAAACTATTAAGGAAACTAGAAAATTTGTGCATAAATAACTACCTAAAATAGTACAGAATATCATATGTCTTAAAAAGAAGTACACCCAGCTACTTGGGAGACTGAAGCAGGAGAATCTCAAGTTCAATGGCAAGATAGTTTTTCCTGGGTAACATAGGAAGACCCCCATCTCTCTCTCTCTCTCTCTCTCTCTCTCTCTCTCTCTCTCTCTCTCTCACACACACACACACACACACACACACACACAGGGGCTGGGATTGTGGCCCAGTGGTAAAGCACCCTGGGTTCAATCCCCAGTACCAAACAAAAAGGACAAATGAAGTAGAGGAAATTGAGGAAAGCTTCGTGGTTTTTTATTTTGTCCTTGCAGAATAGAGGTTTAGGTTTGTAGGGTAAAAAGCTATTACAAGAAGGGCATCTGAGTCTTCCCACTTCCACATCAAAATATAGACCAGTTGGCTGGAAGGACAGAAAGACATTTTTCCACTGTTCTGGAGGATTGAAGCCCAGATCAAGGCCCAGCAGGGAAGTTTCTGGCGAGTGCTTTCTTCCTGGCTTGCAGATGGCCCCTTGCCCTCACATGGTCTTTCCTCTGAGAATTTATAGAGAGAGCCAGCTCCCTGGATTCTCCTCTTGTAAGGCCACTAATCTATTGGATCAGGGCCCTACTTTTATGACCGCATTTAACCTTCATTTACTCTATTAGAGGTTCCATCTCTAGTCAGACTGGAGTTTGGGCTTTAACATATGAATGCCCCCCCCCATACACACATTTAGTGCATACCAAAGGATTGAGAGAGAAGAAAAAGGAAAAAAAAGTAACATTCTAATGGATAGGAAAGTAGAGGTAAGACTGGAAAGAGGACAGCATTTTTCAAACATGTGGTTAAAATTTGGATTTAGAGCCCATTAAGAGGAAGAGCAGGAATGACATTGGAAAGTTACTTTGGGGTGGGGGGTCACAGTTTATGGTGGGTTGAAAGCCAAGTTTAGGAGCTAAGATTTCATTCTGTAGGTGCTCAGGAGCTATGAGAAAAGGTACTAACATCTCAGTGTACACTTCTACAGACCTGGATGAGCTAGGCCATCCACCTGGTGTGGCCTTCAGGCAGTCAAGAGAGGTTGCATCTGGGATGTGTGGGGCTGCCCTGGGCCACACAGCATACTATTTAACAGTAAACTTTTAATTTTTAAAAAATAAGTAGAAGCATCATACTCTAAATAAAAATTAAAAGCATAGTATAATAAATATATACAACCAAGCCCATAATCTTCTATTTTCCTTATCAAGTATCATGTACTGTACATAATTGCATGTACTATACTTTTATACCACAGGCTGCGTGGTAGGTTTGTTTGCACCAGCATCACCACAAACACGTGAAACAGATTGCACTGACCCGATGATGACCACATCACTAGGGAACAGAAGTTTTTCAGCTCCACTGTACTCTTTTGGGACACCGTCATCTGTGCAGTCCACTCTTGACTGGAATGTCATTTCATGGTACATGACTTTATTATCTTGGACTGACCTTCACAGTTAAGAATGAAGGAATTCACCAGTACTCCAGCCATGTATCAGACAAAGAAACAAGAATAAGTATCTTGTGCCATAGGAACCCCTAAAAAACTAAGATGGGACATCACAGGCTCTGTGCAGGGAGTCCTAGATCACAAACCACTGCCCTGTGGTCTCTGTAGGAATTAGGAATTAAGAACAAACATGTGGTCTCCCAGGTGGGCCTGGACTCCTGGTCATGGGTTAAACTTTCTGATGTATTTTTTACACTTTAAAAATTTTGACAAATAATATATAAATATGCATAAAACATCAATGTATAGCTGGTTATATAATTTATAAGCCAAGACTGGATCCTTTTGGAAGTGGAAAAAAAAAAGATACTATTAATAATTAGCCCAGTTTAAAGTTGTAGCTAGGACAGTTCCAGAGAAAGACAGATACTACACTCACTTTATAATAATTCATAATGGTTAAAATTAGCACCCCCTCACCAAGAAAACCTCCACATACCTCTTCTAGATCACACCCCTCTCTCCACCTTAGATGTAACCACTGTTCTTATTTTTACAGTAATCATTTCCTTTGTAAATTCGATGTTTTTATATTTAGGAGTTCTGTAAAGGGAGCAAGGATAAGCCATGTCATGGAACAGCCTAAGAGTCAGGAGATGGAGCTTTAGCCTTGATTCCTACACTTGTTAGGCTGTAATACCATTGTGCAAATTATCTAAATATACTCAGCCTCAGTTTTCTCATCTGTAAAATTAGAAAACTCAGCATTGTGAGTGCAGTATGAGAGAGCTGTTTTCAGTAAATGATACACTTTTAGCATATTTGGCTTGAATTATATCTGCACAGAGCAATTGTATGTTCCCGTTACCATGAGAAATCATCATTTTTAAAGGGTTGCGTGGTTTCCTGGGCTTCTGATCTATTATTTAAAAGCGAAAATAAAGACACCTCCTTTGTACCATTTCTTTAGTTAGATCCAGTTGAAAGGAATAAAGTTAATTGGAAAAATAAAATAAAAACAGTTAATAAAAGATGAACTACGTGGCCTAGAAGTCACACAAGTCATCCTGCACTTGCTGTGCAAACCTTTCCTCTCTGGCACTTGACATTTGGGCATTGGGGTCCAGAGGAAGCTCATTTGATATTCACAAAGGAAGTGATGCGATGGAAGCTTGTTAACTCTGGGAACCGAGAATAAACTGTCCAGGCCTCTTTACCTGACATAATTAGGCTCTGAGTTATATGTCAAATTACCATAAGCAGCCCCAGAACCCTGGTTCCCTCCTGTGAGCCCCCCTGAAAAGCTGCACAAGCCCTCCTTGGCTACTGCTTATAATGAATTAAATATATGTCAGTGACACAGACAAGGCCTCAGACCTGCCATCACTGGCACTGCAATGGAAAAAACCTCACTTGTGACTTTGATGAAAATGTGCTAATTGTAATCCTACAAAAAAGGTCACAGACTCAGAAGCCTACAGAGATCAAGTGAAAGTGACTGGGTGGGTGGCGAGTGGCAAACTGTCTAAAGGGACACTCTCCACCTGAAGGGAAAGCCATTGCTTAGCTCTGGTAATTGTACCCATGTAGAACTCCCTCCACGGCTGGTCTTGTCAGTACTGCTGATTTCTCAAGAAGAGCCAGAATTTTGAATTTTATGTAAAACCTACTGATTTACAAATACGAGCAACTCATGAAAAAAAAAATATTTAAACCACTGTGACCTTATAGAATCCAGACCCATAAATCTGTTTCTAAACTTGAATGGAAACTCAGAGTATTCTGAGTTCAATGCCTTCACTTTACCAATGGGAAAAAGAAACCCTGAGGTGAACAAATGTTCCCAAGATCAATAACTAGTTCAGAAGCAGAGCCAGTTCTAAAAGGAATACCTGCTTTCTGTCTCCTGCATCACTTTTATTCCACCAGTGAGAAGGTCACAGGCATTAGGCCCAGTTAAAAACTTAGCAGAACTAAGTCTGGCTTACTGTGCACCCAGAACATTACTGACTTACCATTCTGCCATTTTACTCTGTCTGTCTTCTGAACATTATCTGAGGTGCACAGTTATCTCAGGACAGAACATTTTTGTTCCAGGTTGATTTTCCCCTCACCTGGAGCTTGTCACTGTAGCATGACCCTGCTACATGACAGGAGGACTAGCCTGTTCCTGCTGGGGAAGGGGGTTGGTTCAGTCACTAGTCCAAGACAAGCAAGGCTCCCTCTGCAGGAGGAGATGAAGTATAGAACTTACATTCACAACTCTGGCCTTAACCTCGGTGAGAGCTGTGCTTACAGGAATTGCAGGATCAGCGGTTCAGACTGGAATAAAGTAAAGCTTAAGTGGTAGATTATGATCAGGAGTAAATTCCAACTTCTTACTGTGATCTAGATTTCCCTCTACAGGTTCCGACAGCAAAGTCCACAAAAGAAACTGGGTGGACCCAAGTTGCAGGGTGTTTGGAGAACCTTGACAAAGCACAGAAGTTACAACAGGTGTCAGCAAAGTTTAGGAAACACTCAGCTGTTTTGAACCGCTGGGCCCACAGGGCTCATAATATTCCACTTTAGCAGCCAGTACCCAGGATAGTGCCTGGTACAGATCAGTGCTTAATTACTCTTTATTGGATAAATGAAAGAATGGATAGATAGGTTCACATTCCTTGCCAAACTCATGAGAATTCTCATCCTAATGTGACAGAATAAGTGACTATGGTGGCTGTCTCCTTGCATCCAACCTCAGAGAGGCACAAATGATGGTAGGAGCAAGCTCTGCTGCTACCTTGGCACAAAGCCATGCCCTTTTCAACTATGCATGGATGGAGGTGGGGGTAGGGACTTCCTCAGCTGGTAAACTGAAACACCTCTGCAGGTTTCCATGATTTCTAAATGAATCCTCCCCTGTGATAATGAAGGCCTTAAAATCACTGTATTGGATACAATAATCAATTAAGAGAAAATCTCCTTAAACTCTTTAAGTCCAATGTCATTTGAAAAGGGTTTATGGCTGGGGAAGAAGTAGGCCCCTGTTTCTGTAACTTTGCTATTAGTAAGTATAATGTTGACATGAATAGAATAATCACAAAAGGCTGGTTTTTTTTAAATCAATCTTTTGAACACAACTTTATTTTATTTTTTTTTGTAGTTGTAGATGGACAGAATGTCTTTATTTTATTTTATTTTTTATTAGGTGCTGAGGATCTAACCCAGTGCCTCATGCATGCTAGGCAAGTGCTCTACCACTGAGCTACAGCCCCAGCCCGTTAACTGTTTAATTTAGATGGAGGTACAGGGGAGATCACAATTCTGTGTTTTCTGTATACTTGAAAAATGTCATAACAAGATATTGAGGGGAAAGTTGCCTCCTGTCAAGAGAGCACTGGTCTCTAGCAGGTCCTGCTGTCACACACTGCGGCAACCTGATAGATCTAAACTGATGGTAATCTAAACCATGTGCTAGGCGTTCTTTCAAAGAACCACATACTAATGAAGATAAAAAGACACAGAAATGTGAAATAATATTCCTAAGGCCAAAATGATAGGGGCAGAGCTGTGAGGAAAAAGAAGAAAGCATAAAGTTTGGCATCAGGGTTTTGGTTCATTATCGCTCATCCTGCCTCTCACTCTCACAAAGCCTTTCCATTCCTAGTTGTCTGTTTCATTTATTTGGAATATTTAAAAGCTACCAGGTGCAGTGGTGCAAACCTGTAACCCCAGCTACTTGGGAGGTTAAGGCAGGAAGATCACAAGTTCCAAATCAGCCTGGGCAACTTAAGGAGACCCTGTTTCAAAATAAAATATAAAAAGGGCTGGAGGGCTAGGGCTATAGCTCTATGGTAGAGCGCCTGCCTAGCACATGTGAGGCACTGGCTTCAATCCTCAGCACCACATATAAATAAAAAATAAAGGTACGTCAACAACTAAAAAATATTTTTAGAAAATAATAAAATAAATAAATAAAAGTATTGTGTCCATCCACAACTAAAAAAAAGCGGGGGACTGGGGCATGTAGCTCCATCGTAGAGTGCCCCTGGGTTCAATCCCCAGTGTCCAAAAACAAAAACCATTTATAGGGGGTGGAGTTGTGGCTCAGTGGTAGGGCACTTGCCTAGCATGGGTTCAATTCTCAGTACCACATACAAATAAATAAAATAAAGGTCCATCAACAACTAAAAAATAAAAATTAAAAAAACATTTATAGCATGTCTGAATCATTTTAATTATTCTATTTTAATTTCATATTATCTACTACATACTCTTTTACAGATTCTAAGTCAAGTACAATTTTTAAAATGTATACTTTGGTTGGACAATAATGTATCAATATGTCATTCTGAGGAAAAGAATGTGAATTTCCAGTCTGGTCTCATTATTCAATATCTTCTTGGGGAACTGAGCATTTAGAATAAGTAAAAGGCTAATTCCTCCTCATCCTAAATTTAGAAAGGCCTAATAAACCAATTAACCAGAACACTTTTTCATCATTTCCCTGCTAGTAGGGCCATCTTGTGCTCACGGCTAGCAAAATGTATTTAATCCCAGCTAACCCCTTCTAATGCTAAAGTAGTTATTACTAGGCAGACATGGAGCTCTGGAACCAATAAAGCACTGTTTAAAATCAAGGTCACCAAGATGAATAGTGCTTAAAAGGTACCACTAAGGCTGGTGATGTAGTTCAGTGATACTGTGCTTGTCTAGCATGTGCAAGGCCCTGGGCTCCATCCCCAGTACCACAAAACAAACAACACCTACAAAACAAAAACACCTATTCTTTCCTTTGTCTGTAGCAGCAAATAAGAAACTAGAGTTGAACTTACTTAGAAACCAGAATTTCTTATTTTGAACATCTTTCTTTTATTATTTATTTATTTGTGTATTTAGGTGCCGGGGATTGAACCCAGGGCCTTGTGCATGTGAAGCAAGTACTCTACCAACTGAGCTATAACCCCAGTCCCTAAATAGCTTTCTTTTTAAAAAGAGGAGTCTGTTGTTAGAATCTATTTCAATGTTTTACAGGCCAAAAGATTTTCAAACTACTAATAAAAAAAATCTCTTGGGTCAGGCATGGTGACACATACCTATAACCCCAGTAATTTAGGAGGCTGAGGCAAGAGGATCTCAAGTTTGAGGCCAGCCTCATCAACTTAGTAAGGCCATAAGCAACTCACCAGACCTTGTCTCAAAATAAAAGATGAAAAGGGCTGAGAATGTAGCTCAGTGGTAAAGCACACCTGGGTCCAATCCCCAGTACCAAAAAAAAAAAAAAAAAAAAAAGTTTTCCTTGGGCCTTGCCAGCTCCCCACGCTCCTGTTCTTATTGCACAGAGCTCAGAGCAACTGGCTGAGGTTTTAAAACCCTTCTTTGGTTGAAGGCTATTATTTAAAAATGTGTTATCAGCTTCTGAGTTATCTTTTGGCATGATTAGCATTATGACAAGGACCATGACTTATACCTTTTCTGTGTCCCTGGGCAAAAACTTCAAAGTACAGCTGGATTTCAACTTACTTCATCATCACCGAATCTCCCCTTAATGTTCTTAACCTTTTTCTTTAACTATGGAATCCAGAACTAAATCCAACACTTTCCTAAAAGTTTAACCAGGGGAGCTTTACAAAGGAGGAGAAAAGCTACCATCTTTACCTTCTCTCAACTCTCCTTAAAAACGATGGAACTTTATTCCTGATCCACTTGGGATTTCCCACAGATAGTCACTATGCCATCAATCATTAGGGTCAACAATTTTATTCATTGTTTTCTACATTCAACTGCACAAAAAGAAAAAGATAGAAGTATTTGGTTTAAAATCTCACAGGGTGCCGTGGCACACACCTGTAACCCCAGCAAACTCAGGAGGCTGAGGCAGGAGGATCGCAAGTTTGAGGGAGGCCTCGGCAACTTAGCAACACTTATCTCAAAATAAGAAAATAAAAAGGGCTGGGATGTTGTTCAGTAGTAAAGCATCCCTGGGCTCAATCTGCAGTACCAAAAAATGAGTTATTTGCCTATCAAATTTGACTTGCCAATTTTTTTGCATGATTAACCTGACTTCAGTAGTAGATTTGTTTAGAGAAAACATGGAGAAAAGTCCAAAAGGTGCTGCCCAGCAGGCCAGAAGAAAGATGTTCTTCCTGAGGTCCTCTGCCAACTCTGTTTCCAAAGCCTTTCTTGCCCCTTGACCCAGCCATAGGACTGCTTCACTCAGTTCCACTTCTGACCACTAGGTGACACTAGAACTCTGAATTACTGAAGAAATAGAATAAAACAGCTTAACTAGTCTAAACTTGAGGTGATTTGCTGTGAACCTTTAATCAACACCTTCTAAAATAATTCACTTATTTTTTATTAGTAATCCAAAACATTTTGCCTTTTTTACCATTTATTCCTATGTGCTATGGGGAAGAGCAAGCTAAAAACATGCAGCCTGTTCTTCAGTGGCATGGTCTCCTTGTTGGTTGTAGATTAATTTAGCAGCTTCTCTTTTTGCCACAGCAGCCTCCAGCAACACTGGAGGCACACTTGGGCTTTTTGTTAGAATCTTCTGCAAGCTTGAATGGATCTGTGATAATATCCTGTCAAAGGGCAAATCAAAATGGAAGAACAAGTTAGAGAGGTTTTGATGTACCCAACATTTATATTTCCATTTGATATAAATAGATTTACCAGGAAGAGATAAAATTTTATGATTCCATGGGGTCCTGGGAGTGGCACACATCATTCTACCATAAAGGCACACCTGAATCTTCTACTTTCAAGGTAAATTTCATTTAAATCTTTGGGGGGTTTTATCCCCTACCCCCCCAACCTGGTTGCTGAGGCTTGGACACAGGACCTCCTTCATGCTAGGCAAGCATTCTACCACTGAGTTATAACTCAACGCTAGGTTGGTTGGTTTGTTTCTCTTTTAATGTTAGTTGATTTGGGTTTTTTTGAGATAGAGTCTCACTAAATTGCTAAGGCTGGCCTTGAACTCACAGTCCTCCTGCCTCAGCCTCCCAAGTAGCTGGGATTATAGGTAGGTGATTCTAGGAAAAATATGACTGTGGAGAGACAGTGCAACATACTGACTAAACGTGGTGCTGCTGCTTCTAGAATCAGATGTGGGTTCAAATTCACCACTTTCTAGCTGTGTGACGTTGGTGTAGTAAGTTTATCTTTCTGAGCCTCAGTTCTTCATCTGTAAGATGAGAATAATAAAGGTTATTATAAGGGGCAGGTGACTTCAGCACTCTGAGACCCCCTTTCTTCCCTCTGCATTTATGTAGTGTCTACTGTGTGTAAGGCCCTGTGCAACAGATACTTGTTAATTCTATGTGTGGAGTACCTACTGCCATGAGGACAGTACTAAGGTCAAGTTGTAGAATGTCTTAAACGGCCTTCTGAGGCTGGGCACGGAATTAATGCCTGTAATTCCAGTGATTCAGAAGGATTCCAAGTTCAAGGCCAACCTCAGCAACTTAGAGAGGCCCTCAGCCACTTAGTAAGACCCTGTCTCAAAACAAAAAAATTGGGCTGGGGTTGTGGCTCGGTGGTAAAACACTTGCCTAGCATGAGTGAGGCACTAGGTTGGATCCTTGGCACCACATAAAAATAAAAACAAATAAAATAAAGGTATTGTGTGTCCATCAACAACTTAAAATAAAAATAGAATAAAAATTTTAAAAAGGGCTGGGTTGAGGCTCAATGGTAGAACACTTGCCTAGCAATTGTGAGGCACTGGGTTAGATTCTCAGCACTGCATATAAATAAAGAAAATAAAGGTCCATTGAAAACTAAAAAGAATTTTTTAAATAAATAAAAAAATTTTTAGTTGTAGTTGGACACAATATCTTTATTTTATTTATTTATTATTATGTGGTGCTGAGGATCGAACCCAAAGCCTCACACATGCTAGGCAAGTGCTCTACCACTGAGCCACAACACCAGCCCCGAAATAAAATAAAATTTTAAAAAATAAAAAAAGGACTAGAGATGTAGCTCAGTAGTAAAGTGCCCCTGGGTCAAATCCCCAGTACAAAAAAAAAAAAAAAATCTTAGCTAGTTTACATAATAATGGTGTTGTGGGTACAAGACACAAAATGAAGAAATAAACTATAAATAAAATTTTCAGTCCCACAATAATTTATTCACAACTCTTTTTTTTTTTTTTTTTTTTTTTTTTTTTTTTTAAGAGAGAGTGAGAGAGGAGAGAGAGAGAGAGAGAGAATTTTCCAACATTTATTTTCTAGTTCTCGGCGGACACAACATCTTTGTTGGTATGTGGTGCTGAGGATCGAACCCGGGCCGCACGCATGCCAGGCGAGCGCGCTACCGCTTGAGCCACATCCCCAGCCCTATTCACAACTCTTAAACAAAAAGTTGAGAAAACCCCATTTGTTTTTCTGCTTTGTAACTTACTTGATAGCCCAACCTCATCTGGCATTGAAATACTTTGCTGTCTACACCAAATAAAAGTAAAATTCAAAATAAAAAATAAACAACAACAAAAAAAGGTTTTTATGAGGACTAAATGACATGGTATTTTTTTTACTTTTTTTTGTTTATTTATTTTCTGATAGTAGAGATTGAACCTGGGGTGCTCTATCACTGAGCTACATCCCTTTTTTTTTTTTTTTTTTTTAATTTTGAGACAGAGTCTTGGGAAGATGCCCAGTCTGGCCTGGAATGTGTGATCCTCCTGCACTCCTCCTACCTCAGACTCCAAATCCCTAGGATTACAGGTGTGTACCACTGCATCCAGCTGACATAGTGTCTTGAACATTCTAATTGCTCCATGAAAATTAGCTCCCCTATGTCACTGCTATCATTACTCATGTTGTTACTGGGATGACAATAACCTGAGGTAATAGTTTATAGCACAAATTCAATTTGTATAATTACAGATGCTACATTTTAGTAACTTTTAATACCCAAATACACTTTATCAGTATTAAAAAAGAAGAAAATAAAAGGTAGAAAGGTTCTTAAAAAGTCTCCCCTGAGTGAACCCACAGTAAGAGGCAGCACCATTCCTTCCTCCATTGCGGCAACGATGGGGGACAAGTCCACTCGATCCCGGTGCTGGGCAGACACTCTAGGGTTAATCATCAAAGTCTTCCATAAAAAAAGATAAGAACGCCCTCCTCCAAGAGCACAAGGTTACATTTCTAGGTCACACAGCTGTTTGATTTTTTAAATCTTCCTCCAGTGTCAATTATTCCCATTTGAAAAACTCGAAACCTGAAATACACCTGGCACAGAAAAGACAAGTGCCACATGATGTCACTCTTATGTGGAATCTAAAAAAAAAAAAAAAAAATGATCTTATAGAAGTTGAGAGTGACAGGGTGATTACAGATGCCCAGGAGAATAGGAGAAACGGAGGGACAGCTACGGGGAAAGGCTGACTATGGATAGTATAGCGGAAGCCGAAATTGGGCATCTGACAAGCCATTTACATCCAGGTGTTTCAAGGACCTGGATAAAAAGCCTTTTTACAACCAGAGTTTGTTCCAAATGCCCTTTGAGAATGGCAAGGTCCTCTCTTCCCCCGCCTCAGCCCTCCTGTCTCCACGGGATGTTTACAATGTGGATGAGGCTATGCCAACTTGGGAGAGACGGAACATGACCAGGACAGGGTGAGACCTGTCACAAAGTCTAACAGGAAAAGGGGACAAATAAAAATATGAGAGAAAAGAAGTCTAGGGCATGTTTAGAAAGCAGATGCAGCATGTTTACTTGGTGCCAGCACCTGCAGAGGAAAGGTAAATAACGTGGCAGTCTTCTAGAAAGATCTTAAGCCTAAACAACAGTTCCAACCTTACTTATCTATGGAGGAAGATGAGGAACTTCTATGATCCGGCATTGCTACCATGGGTTGGAATCCCCCCACTCCCTGTGACTAGGGGGGCAGAAAAGGGAAAAACCATCCCTCTACTAGATACGGGCATTGACTGTACACTAATCTGTGGTAACCCAGAATGTTTTCCAGGGTCCTGGGTAATTCTTCTAGATCTGGTGTAAAACCATCAGAGTAAAACACGTATTGCTATAACAAGAAGAGAAGGAGCTCCATGTTTGGGGCAATCTCTCCAGACCCTGAGAGCATTCTTGGGATAGACACTGTATCAGGAAAGACATTACAGACCTCCATGGGGGAATTCTGACTCAGGGCTCGGGGAGCAAAGGTGACACTGAAGGGGAAGCGAAGCAGGAGCCTACTAGCCTTTCTGCCCTGAGGTGGGTAGGACACACCAGGCAGTTCAAACTGTCAGGTAGACATACTGAGACTAGAAAAGAGATAAAAGAATTAGGTTGAGAGTTTACAACCTGTCACAGTGCCTCCACTAGCCCTGTCCACTTGGCTAAAATTCAGATAAAACTTAAGAGAATGGCTGTCAATTACAGGACATTAAACCAGGTGATACATCTGCCTAAGCTTCGGTGCCTAACATTCCCTAGGTAAGAAACAGATGCACCCTGCCTTGCTTCTTTGCACAAAAAGAGACAGAGAGTGGTTGTGTAAACAATAACAATAGTCAACCTTTTCTACCAGAAGTTGCAGGAACCAAACCAGTCGGGAGGCATTAATTTGGGTTTGATAAATGAACAGGTTCCAGGGAGAATATCATCACAGCTCTGGAGGAAAACAAATGTTTAATAGGGGGTTGTAAAGGTAAATCTGCACCTCCTGGCCCTAATCACAGGGAGTGGGGGAACTCCAACCCCTCTGCTTGAGGGCTACACGGCAAGCGAGAATGCCATGACACATCATGTGTTTGGGCCCAATTTGGACAGCATGTACTGTGAAATGGGTGCCTTGGTCACTGTCAGTCTGGCTCAGGTACCCATACATCACACTTAACTGCTCAAGACCTTTGACAGTGGCAGTGTGATAAGCTCTCCTGCTGGGAAAGGTTTGCCTGAGACCAACAGACCATTTCCTCATTCGTTATTGTGCCAGCCACATTGCAAGGCCTCCATACACCACCCGGCTGTTGGTACAGACAACCAGCAGCCATGGCCCGTGAGTGACCACCAGCCTTACTGCCCTAATTCTGCCATTAGCTGCTCTGATTTTCTTCTGTCTTAAGCCACATGGTATCAGTGGTATAGCAGCCCAGACACTTGGGTTGCACCTGTTGGATTAATCTATATCCCAGGCATTTTAAGATGTGAGATCTTAGGCCTTGTGAGATCACCCTGTGGCCAGCTGGGGTGGTGAGGCAGTTTCATAGATAATTAGACTCATTAGCGTCCACAGCTCAGGAACAGTGGGGGGTCTGCCTGATAGCAGGTTGAGACTAATAAAACAGGCCCCTACCCCTTTACACATGGGCTAGTTTGCCCTGAGACTTAAGTTGACTTCAGGATATTGTACATTGCTAGAAATTGCTATTCTCAAGAAGGTTTAGTTTCTTTCTAGAGTTGAGACTAAAAACCTACAGGTAACTTTCATCCTCTTTCTTGCCCGAGAGCTCAACTCATGCCACTTGCTGTACAGATGTCATCTAACTGCATTGGCAAGCTTCATACAGGAGACCTAGAGCCTGCCTGTGGGCTATCCCTACACAGACCTGAATATTCTTACCATACTGAGTAAAGGGAAGGTTTGCACTTTATCTGGTATCATGCCTAGAATCAAATTGGTCTTACATGACCAGACTACCCCTAGGAACACCAGGGATGACCCAGGGTCCTGGATCTCCTGGGGGTAGACAGCCCATTTCTTCATGCATAAGTGAATACACAGTACAATCTTCACCAGTTAACAAGGTATCCTTGATACAATGGAATCAGATAGAATCAGTAGAGAATGAGGTCCCCAGCTATCTGCAGGGACAGGAGGAGGACTGTGCAGATAACCTTGAGGCAGAACCTGGAATGTCCACTGCCTCTCCCTTGACAAGTGAAGGTGGACTACTCTTGTGATTCCAGTGTCAAGGGAAGAGGGTATGTGTGTAAGGCTATAAGAGTTGGAGTAAGGGATGAAATACATGGATTCAGCTTGACAGAGCAGCAGCCATGAGTCATAACCACCAAGATGCCCCAGGGTAGCCCTAGTCAGTTTTTTCTACATAGTTTCTTAGCAAAGTACCACAAGACAATACCATTAGAATGGTATGGTAGAGTTTTACAACAGAACCCTGGGATGTCCCTGACTATTTGCTACTAGCTTAAGATAAACCAGGTACATTCTAATTAGGATGAGGTCATTTTTTGTCCTAACACATATATATGCTCCTCTTTCTGACCCAAATTTTGAGGATCCACTTCATATTGTTGCTGCTCAAGATCATACCTTCACTCAGTAATTTCCCCAATAAATGGCATTTTGTGCAATTCTGGATCTGTCTGTCTCTCTTTCTTTGGTCCCACAGCACCATGGGGCCCATCCTCATATAGAGATCAGGTTATTCCATAACAGGACTCTAAAAGACTTTTTATGAGGTAAAAAAACAGGGAGGAAAAACATACAAGAGATACTTGTACAATGCTGTACACTCAAAGTATTCAAAATTACTACAAAATACTAGCAACAAGAGCTGGGAATGTAGCCAGTAGAGCACTTGCCTAGCATGCAGGGGCCTTGGGTTCCATACACAGCACTGAGAAAAAAAAAAAAAAAAAAAACAGGAAAGAAACATTCATAGAAAAAGATTGCAGAATTTCTGAGACCAGGGGATAGAACACATGGGAGAACAACAAAAGAATTCTGCAAAAGATTCTGGTCAGGACTCAAATACTTAGAACACAGGTCCAAGCAACCAAGACTATTACTGTATACAATCCATAATTATGCCTGCTGTTTCTTGGGTATGTACTCTGTGCCAGGCACTGGGAGAGGCATTTCACATGCATTATTTCATTTGTTCCTCATCACCTGAGGGAAGAAGTTATTACTTCCCTAATACACATAAGGTTTGAGGAGGTTAGGTCACTTGTCAAGATCAGAGCTGAGTGGCAGAATAGCATTTATACTTAGGAGTCCAAGGCTTGTGTGCTTGACCGCCATGCTATGCTACCATCCTGCCCCAGCAACATCAGAATCTCATTTCCCTGGGCTTCCAAGGTTCAGTGCCCACCACTGTTAGGTGCACCACCACTGTTAGGACCTGGTGACTGCCGGGAGCAGCCCTGGCAGGCAAAAGCAAGCTTATAATCCATTATTAAGCCTATTCTAAACAAAACAATATTACAAATGAATGAAGAGACAGTAAAATAATTATGAGAGCATGAATGGGAGAAAAGTAAAAATATATGAGGGGGAAAGAAAGGGACACTTGTATCTGCCACAACTACTTATCTGCTTCTTCATAGAGTAGTTGTGAGAGATTACTTGGCATGAGTTGTGATAAAATACTTTAGAAAATACTATATCAATATAATAGTTACTAGAATAATTCTAAATATAAAACTAAAATATTTTAGAAAATAATCTTTTGTGTGTGTTTGTGTATGTATGTATGTATATAACAGGGATTGAACCCAGGGATGCTCTACAACTGAGCTACCTCCCCAGGCTCCCCTCCAACACTTTTTGAGACAGTCTCATTAAGTTTCCCAGTCTGGCCTTGAACTTGCAATCCTCCTGACTTAGCCTCTGGAGTCACAAAGATCACAGGCAAGTGCCGCCAAAGCCCAGCTTCATTTTAAAATACAGTGGACTACTGTCCCAAATACACATTTAAGAAATTAGGATACAGTGGAGAAATGATGATTATTCAATAAATAAGAAAAGTTGAACTAGTTAATATCAGGGAAAAAATTTGGGGGGACAGGATAAAGGATATATTATTGAGTGTGACTGCAGAGGGGCAACACAGTGGAAGCCCTTCTGAGTACAGGGCCTGCCACTTGTCCAAGGGACCACAATTGGGAATATATTTGATCCCATAGCCATTGGAGATGAGCTGCTTCTCAGCCACCAAATTCATCCACATTAAACTGGGTAAAACCCTAATTCTTTGAGATGTATATTATCTGGGAAACTTGATCTTGGACCTACACAGAACCTCAATTACATATTCTTTGTTCTGCAACTTGGTATGAATGGACATGATGACTACTAGTCCATGTGAACCCTGCCTGTTGTCCCCTGGGACTTCACAAAGCACTTCACAGACTCGCATGGGGCCTAGACTGGGGACAGTATGAGATCAGACATATGGACATTCACTTGGAAAGCACTGTTTCCAAATTCCCTTAGAGTAACGCATGCAAGTAACAGGTTGCATATATATTATCATCCCACCTCAATATTTATGCTAAAATAAATTCCAAAAAGGATTTAAAATTTTAAATGTGAGCCAGGCCTGGTGGTGCACATGTCTAATCCCAGCTACTCAGGAGGCTGGGGCAGGAGGATCACAAGTTTGAGGTCAGTCAGGGCAAGTTGGTGAGACCCTGTCTCAAAAATAAAGAAATAAAAAGACTGGGGATGTAGCTAAGAGGTAGAATGTTCCTGGGTTCAATTTCCAATACCACAAAAAATTTTAAGTTAAATTTTGAAAACAATAAACTTCTGATCTTAGATTTGGCAATGGATTCTTAGACATGACACCAAAAGCACAAGCAACAAAAGAAAAAATAGATAAACTGGAGTTCATCAAAATTAAAATACTATTTATTTATTTATTTGGTACCGAGTATTGAACTTAGGGGTGCTTTACCACACAGCTACATCTCCAGTTTTTTTTTTTTTTTTTTTTTTTTTTTGTGGTGCTAGGGATCAAACCCAGGGCCTAGTGCATGTGAGGTAAGCACTCTACCAACTGAGCTATATCCCCAGCCCCTTCAGTTCTTTTTATTTATTTATTTATTTTTATACAAAGTCTTGCTAAGTTGCTGAGGCTGGCTTTGAATTTGTGATCCTCCTGCCTCAGACTCCCAAGCCACTAGAAATACAGGCATATGCCACTGGGCCCAGCTGCATGATGATTTTTTTAAATGGTTCTCTGAGGTAGGGAACTGAAAGTCACACCAACCTTTGACTCTAACACAAAACAGCCTCCAGATGCTGGCAACTTGTCTCCAATTGGTCTGAAGAGAAAATCTTGAGCAAATCGTGAATTCTTCAAGACAGCTGCTGTGTCTTCATCTACTTCAACAATTTCACCTTCCTAAAGAGCAGCATAAAACAAATATTTGTCTCATTAGAAGGAAAATGCCCAGAAGTTTTACTAATGATGGTATTTTAAGATTAAAAGACCACACCATTCCTTCTGATGTAGCTTTCCCTCATGTTCGGACCCTGCTACTAATTCCATGGGTATTCATAGATGAAACTGAAGAGTGTCATAATTAATCTTTCTTTGGTGACAGTGCTAAAGGACATTTATTGTTCCAGTGTCTCAGACAGATGTAGAAATCAGTGAATTTATTACTAAAGGATGGGCTTTGGATAAGTGGTTTTTAAATAGTATTTCCTTGAGTCCCAGAGTGCCTGGGAGGTATGGGTTATGTAAAGCAATTCCTGACACATGGTATTTTTTTAAACAATTTACTTTATATATATATATATATATATATATATATATATATATATATATATATAAAATGTGTGTGTATGTATATATGTATATGTATGTGTGTGTGTATATATATATATATATATATACCTTTATTTATTTATTTTTATGTGGTGTTGAGGATCAAATCCAGGGCCTTGCACGTGCTAGACAAGTGCTCTACTGCTAGCCACAACCTCAGCCCCTGACACATGGCATTTTAAAGGAGATTTTTTTTTAAAATGCTATTAAAATGTTGTTTTGAAAGCCCCTAGAGCAGATAATGATCTCAAAGTCCTTTCCACTTTGCTATGCGACTCCACAGGACCTGACAGTACACCAAGTCCTTGAAGCAGCACTGAGGGTTCTACTCCACCAGTGTATAATAATCATGAAGATAAGATTTGGATCAAAAACTCAGAAGATGAAGATAGTTAAGTCCTTCTATCTTTGGAACAAATAATGGCTGCACCTTGTTTACTGATATTTCAGTATATATGTACCAGGTATTTTGCTATATTATTGTTAATCTCTACAGAAACTTAGCAAAACTGGTTATTATTATTCCTACTTTATAGTAAAGCAAACTGCTCTATTATAATTTGGGTGACTTATTCTAGTTTACCCAAATAATAAATATCAGAGCCAGAATTTGAACCCAGGTATCTGATTCCAAAGTCAATACTTTTCCATCTTGAGAAAACAAAGTCTACCCTACAAAGAGTACATTGAAGTTAGTGTTATCATTAAACCCTAAAACTCTTGAGTTCCATGATGCAGTTAAAACTGCCAGGCACAGTGGTGCATTCCTGTAATCCTAGTGGCTTAGGAGACTGAGACAAGAGGATCGCAAGGTCAAAGCCAGCCTCAGCAATTCTGCGCGAGGTGCTAAGCAACTCAGTGAGGCCCTGTCCCTAAATAAAATACAAAATAGGGCTGGGGATGTGGCTCAGTGGTCAAGTGCCCCTGAGTTCAATCCCTAGTACCAAAAAAAAAAAAAAAAAAAACTTGAAATACTGTTATGTAGTGCTTCTGTTCTTTTCCATCTCACTTCTCTATATGAAATTTTTTTCTTTTCCTTTTTTTTTTTTTTTGGCACTTGGGATTGAACCCAAGGGCATTTTATCACTAAGCTACATCCCCAGTAATTTTGATTTTTTAAATTTGGACAAGGTCTCATCTTGACACAGGTAATTTCATTCAGTGTACTTACACACATCTGGGTGTATAGCCTACTACACATCTAGGCTATGTGCTGTGTAGGTGTATATACACATAATACATATACTCATTGCTCCCAGGGCCATGATGAATGAAACAATACAAGATTAAATCAAGCACAAATTAAAATAAAATCAAAAGAGTAAACAATGAGATATATGCACATGTTACTGGAATAATGCAACATATTCTTTTACAGTAAACTTTTTTTCTTTAAGAAGTATACTTTAAAATATCAATAAAAGGGCTAGGGATATGGCTCAGTGGTAAAGTGCTTTCCTAACATGCTAAAGGTCCTAGGTTCAATCTCTAGCACTGAAACAAAAATTTTTTTCAATAAAAAGTAAAATACAGTAAATATGTGAACCAGTAATATCATCTGAGCCAGTAATATCATCATCATTTATCATCATTATCAAATATTATGTTCTATACATAATTATATTTGCTATACTTTTACAGGACTGGCAGAAGAGTAGGTTTGTTTATATACACAACAGGAGAAACATATGAGTAATATGTTGTGCTATGACTTTATGATTGCTACATTGTCTCTAGGTAATCTTATGGGACCATTGTTATATCTACAGTCTGTTCTTGACTGAAACATTGTTACACAGCACATGACCACATGGGTATATGTACATATATATACATACAGATGTACAGATATTTGTACAAACAGCTGAAGCAAACATGATAAAATGTTCTCAGTTGCTGAAATAGGTAGTGGGTATATAGGTATTCACTGAATTTTTAAAATTTTTTTAAATTTTTCTGTATTTAAAAACATTTTTTATAACAAATATAGGGAAAGTACTTTTTGACTTCACTTACAAACAGCCAGGAGCTAAAGTAGCTGAAGTAGGAATATCCCAAGTTTGAAGCCAGCGTCAGCAACTTAGTGAGACTTTAAGTAACTCAGAAAGACCTGTCTCTAAATAAAATATTTATAAAGGACTGGGAATGTGGCTTAGTGGTTAAGCACCCCTGGATTTAATCCCTAGTACCAAAACCAAAAACAAAACAAAACAAAAAAAACAAAGCTATAAAAAATAAGACATAATGCAAGGTCAAGAAAACGTGCCTGAAGCAAGAGCAAGAGTAGAAAGACTGCCAGAGGCCGTGGACATCTTCCTTCCTCCTGCAATGCTAGGGTTTGACACAAGGTCTCTCACATGCTAGATAAGAAGCACTCTACCACTGACCTACCTGCCCCAGTACCATGTGTGTTTTTATTTACCTTAAATGTGAAATTTGCATCAAATATTAATTGTTTTTCATGTCCTGTGATTCCTCCATTGTAAACAGTTTGGCATCTTTCAGTTGGTCCAGTGTTAGGGAGTTTGAAGAGGCGAAATGTGGCCGAAACAAAACGACAATCACCTAGAAAGAGATACCCATGGTTCACCTCCTGCACTCCAACAGTGTTATTTTGCTCAGCTCATGAGGATAGAACATTTCATAAAGATGATATTCTTCTTTGCATTCTGCCAACGACCTTTCTGAGCACTTCATTTTACTTATTGAATAACTTCAAAATGATTTATTAAATACCAAATTTTGGGAGGGGGTGGACATTATTTAAGAGACATGATAGACGTTTCCAGATGACAAAGTCTCCCCTGGGAGAATCACTCAGTAGACAGTAATAACCAAATTTAAACCATTCAGGCTGCAATTATAATACTCCCTTCTGTTTTTCCTTACCAATAATTCTTTCAAGTTCCTTGTTTTGAATTGTAATGAGATTGGCAGTGACTAAACGTGGAGGGCAGAATCCAATTTTTTGGGCAAGGAAGAAAAGATCCTTCCAGTACAAAGCACCACCTAGGCACTCACCTTAAAAAAAAAAATACATATTAATCAATTCATAAAGCAGTAATAAAGAAACTAATACTCATACAATTACTTATGACATAGTATTAGTTAAAACCTAAGGCCTAGAAACAGAAACTAAGATAAACATCCTCCAAGGCTTAGAAACTCCTGATTAAAACTGCATATTGTTGCCAGGCGCAGTAGCCCACACCTGCAATCCCAGTGACTCAAGTGGCTGAGGTAGAGTTATCACAAGTTCAAGGTCAACTTCAGCAACTTATAGTGAGACCCTGTCTCAAGTCTGGAGACATGGCTCAGTGGTAGAACCCACACTGCCTGGTACACTCCCCAGAACCACAAAAACAACACAAAAAAATAAAAACAACTTTTAATTTCATAGACTGACCACAAAAATGCATGAATATTTTCAACTTCCAGAGACTCCATTAAAGTGACAATAAAGGCAACATCACAGTGATGAGAACATTAAGGGGACTTAGGGGGCATGGACTCTGTCTGGTTGCCTTCATTTCCACACTGTATTTTTCACATTCTTTACCCCATTTAATCTTCATAACAGCCAGATTGTATCATTATTTACATTTTACAGTTTGGAAAGCAACAACTTTAGAGATTAATTAATTTGCCCAAGACCACATCCCTTTTGAGTGGCAAAGGAAACCTCAGCCTCCTGGCCTTACCCCATCCATCTGATCTCACATCAGATACCCTCCTTCTGGAAGGACGGGTCTCTGTACATAATCATCTACCTTAAAACAAAACAACCAAGAACACCTACCCCATAAAACTTTGTGTGTCTTGATTTCTTCTGGCAATTCAAGGCTGGCATAGACGTCACTGAAATATAGCTCCCCACCGTGCTGAAACACAGCAGTGTTAGTCCAAGCAAGGTTAAAGATTAAATTGATCCCAGATAACAAGAAAATGGATGAGGGCACAAGATCAATTTCAAAAACCCACGCAAGTGTTTGAGCTGACCACGCTGACCCTTTGTGAACAAATAACAGCTGCTTCCCTTACTGCAATCAATAACCAAAATCTTTTTTTTCAGTGCCCTATCCAACAGGCGATAAAATCACTTTGAACAAGTATCTTCCTTCCTTTAAGTGCCTTTCTCTTAAAGATGCTTGGATTGCCTCGATTTTTAACCAATCCAAACAAATACAGGCCCAGTTGGTTGTAAAACTAACAGAAGATTTAACGGTATTCATAGATTCTCAGCCATTAACAATTATATAACTTTTTGTAATGTTATTATTATACATTATATTTTTAAAATATTAGGCTGGGGGTGTAGCTCAGTAGTAGAGTGCTTGCCAGTCATGCATAACACCCTGGGGTCAATTTCCAGTGGAAAAAAAAAAAAAAAGTTGTTCTTCTAATCCAAGGCAAATGAGTGATCCAGAACTTATGAATTTATTTAGCTGATTTCAAAAGCATAGAGGTTCCAAGAGCAGTGGTGCACACCTGCAATCTCAGCAGCTTGGGAGGCTAACGTAGGAGGATAGTGAGTTCAAAGCCAGCCTCAGCAAAAGCAAGGCACTAAACAACTCAGTGAGACCCTGTCTCTAAATAAATTACAAAATAGGGCTGGGGATGTGGCTTAGTGTTCAAGTGCTCCTGAGTTCAATTCCCACTACCCCCCCTAAAAAAAAAAAAAAAAAAATATATATATATATATATATAGAGAGAGAGAGAGAGAGAGAGAGAGAGAGAAGTCTATATTCTATAAAGTTTACCTTATAAAGCACATGTTGGTGAAGATAGCTGGTATATAAAATGGCACATTAACAAAGACATTGTGAGATCATTTCTACCTATTTTTATTTGAGCTGTATTATAGTATTATATTTTAATTTCTCTAAACTAAAACTAAAAATCTCAATTTTTTAAAAGGCCTGGGATGCAACCCAAGGCCTCGTGCATGCAGAGCAAGTGCTCTACACTGACCTAAATCCCCAGCCCCCGCAAATCTCAGAAGTTTGTGTCTTTTAGTGCAAAGACCCATCTCATGACACACAGGAAGGCTGTGCAGCTCCTCCAAGTTTTCCTTTTAGAAAGACATTAATGACGGGCTGGGGATGTGGCTCAAGCGGTAGCGTGCTCGCCTCGCATGCGTGCTGCCCGGGTTCGATCCTCAGCACCACATACCAACAAAGATGTTGTGTCCGCCGAGAACTAAAAAATAAATATTAAAAATTCTCTCTCTCTCTCTCTCTCCCCCCTCTCTCACTCTCTCTTAAAAAAAAAAAAAAAAAAGAAAGACATTAATGTAAGTTCCATCTTCTCTAACTTCCCAAAGATCTGAAATCCTGGGAGATAAGAAATCAATAGCTCTGAGAAACACTGCACATTCTAGCAGACAGAATATTCATAGCAACCTTTCAGTAAGGCCAAAGGTTCCTACAGCTCTGCACAAATATGCTAGGATCACATCCAGCAGCAAGCACAAAAAGTCAATAAGGCAAAGATTTTAATGTGTTCAATGACAATCATGACACACAGACTTGATATCTTATGCAAACTGAGAAGGAAAAGAAGCTGCATCTAGGGGGTTTTGCCACTCTACATTTTTGCCACCCTTTTTAAATTTGGCGGATATGTTTAAGAGATTGAGCCCTCAGTTTATGGAGGAAAGAACAGGACTGATTCCATCAGCACTCAATGATGTTTTAAGATCATTTATGTCACCCCTCCCCTCACCTTCAGGACTCGATACACTTCTTGCAGCACTTGTTCTTTATCAGGCACAAGGTTAATAACACAATTGGATCTGAAAAAAGAAAAGATGTTAAAGGACTCAAATCTTTTATGTTCCTAAAGGTAGTTCCCATTTTGTCAAAACTACACCATTCTTCTGAATGCCCCCCTCCTCTCTTCCCTGCACTCAACTTTTTTTGCAAGGCAAGGGAGATAGGGAGTGTTTAAAATTCCAACTATTATCAAGTAAGAATGTACAGAAAAAAATAGGAGGTTCTGCTGGATGAGTGGCACACGCATATAATCCCAGCAATTTGGGAGACTGAAGCAGGAGGACTGCAAATTCAAGGCCAGCCTCAGCAATGTAAAAGACCCTGTCTCCAAATAAAAAATACAAAAGGGCTGGGGATGTGGCTCAGTGGTTAAGTGCCCCTGGGTTCAATCCCTGGTTGTATAAATACATAAATAGGGCTGGGGATGTTGTTCAGTGGTAGAATGTGCCTCCGTTCAATCCCTAGTACACAAAAAACAGAAAAGAGAGAAAGAAAAAAAGGAGGCAGGGTTCTTATTTGTTTTGCCCTAATGCTAAACAAGCAACAAGTTGAAACCTGGGACCAGCATTTCTTAAGCCACAAGTGAATAAACTAAGTTCCTTGATGGCAGCTCTCCTAATGCTGTCACTTAGGTATGATTTGACAACTCAGAGGAAAACAAGAAAACACAGAATCCTATAATTTGCCATCAAAATACTACGGTCATGAGCCATATAATATTTTGGGGGATGGACAGACTACATACATTTAATATGATGGTGGTCTCATAAGGTTATAATTGAACTGAAAATTCCTATTGCCTAGTGACATTGTAGCCATAGTAACATAGCACAACATACTGCTGGTGTGTTTGTGGTGATGCTGGTATCAAACCTACTGCACTCATATAAAAACAGAGCACAAACAATTGTATATAGCGCATGGTACCTGATAATAATAATGAACAACAGTGTAATTGGTTTATGTATTTACTGTACTATTGATAATTAGCATATACTCTTACTTAACAAAAAAGACATTCACTATAAAAAGGTATGCCACATTACCCCAGCAGAAGCCTCATACATTTCCTCTGTACCTTATCTCCATCACATCATTTTTTCATATTCTGGATTTCATCTCATGTTGCTTTGTTCATCTTGGCCCCAGGGGCAATAGGCTATTCACAATGAGGAAATTGCCTACAGTGCATTTTTCAGAATGTGTTCTGTCATTAAGAAGCCTGTGACTCTACTGAAGATAGTAGGTCAGTGTGTGTTGTATGAGCAGATTTGGTTCAGCTGATCTTTTGGGTTCACTGGATTATGGTTTGGTTTAAAGTAAATTATCTTGAGCTAGTGCGTTCTGCTGCCAATGGACCATGAGCAACTCAGATCAGTTTCTTTCCTTAATGAGGTCATGCTAAGTTTAGTTTTGTGCCCTAAGTGAGAGTCAGTTCAGCAAAAAGTGGTGGCATTTGTGTGTTCTACAGGAAATAGGCTTTACTCATAACTATAAGGATATAGGCCTACATAACAATATCGTAACTCTCATTCTGAATTCCAGCTTCTGCCAACTTCTCAATGTAGCCATGAATAAAAGTCACATTGGATGTCTGGAAGCCATATTTTTCCATGTGATAGTCAAGGTAATTTTTAGCCACTTCTACCTAAAGGAAGAAAAATATAGATTTCATTATCAACATTTTCAAAAAATACCACATTTTCTCTAAAATTTTACTATTACTAGTGAAATACTCTTTCCCAAGAAGTATATTTCTTTCTTCTTTTTTTGGGGGGGGAGGCTTTATTTTTAAAAATTTGTTCTTCTTAGATGTACATGACAGTAGAGTGTATTTTGACATTATATATACATGGAGTATAACATTCTAATTAGGATCCCACTCTTGTGGTTGAACACGAAGTGGAGTTACATTGGTCTTTTATTCATATATGGGCATAGGAAAGTTCTATCCTATTCTTACTACTGTCTTTCCTATTCCCATACCCCTCCCTTCTCTTCATTCCCCTTTGTCTAATCCAGTTAACTTCCATTCTTCCCTCCCCAGTATATTTCTTGTATTCTTGGATAAGCATGCAAGATTCCTATTGACCTTGAAGGATATGCTACATACTAGCACATAAACTCTCAGTTACATGGGTCTTGCTTGAATAACCCCTTCATTCAATGGTAATCTTTCAAGTCAGATTGCAGAAGGAAAGAAAAGATGAAACTTCATTGGGTCATCATGATATTCATATATCAGATCAAATCTCTGGCTTTGTATTCTCTCAGAAGAGCCGCTAATGGTCAAAGTCCTCAGCTTCCAGGACAAGAGGCACTAAAGGCACAATTGATCATTGCTAAATAGCCACCTTTTAAAATTATCCCTAGAGTCACAAAGGAACCAATTTCATCCCTCCAAGAATGCACTGGAGAATTCTTTCCTCCTTGTCCTCCAAATCTTTGCCTTACCTGGCCTTCAGTCATGTCTATGCCTGTGACGTGGCCCTTCTCACCAACCAGTTGGCTAAGTGCATAGCAATCTCTGCCACTTCCACTACCCAAATCCAAAATCCGGCAGTTTTCCAGACACTCAGGGATGACCAGACCACAGCCATAATACCTGAGAAATGGAAACTACAGATTTTTTTTCCCATAGACTACTAGAAAATATGAAAACACTAAATCTTATACCTTCCTCTTTTTCTTCTTTTCTCTTATCACTCATTCATATTTCTATTTAGTTGTTTAGTCTCCCCCTCTAAATTGGAAGCTGCAAGGAGGCTGGGACCACATCTGCTTTCCCACAGTATTTTTGGGTACTGTGCTAGGTATTACAATTTAAATAAACCATCTAAAATATTTGCTGAATAAACACATTTGGAGCCAGGTGCTGTGGTGCACACTGGTAATTCCAGCTACTCAGGAGGCTGAGGCAGGAGAATCCCAAGTTCAAGGACAGCCTCAGCAACTTAGCAAGATAATGTCCCAAAACTAAAATTTTTAAAAAAAGGGCAGAGCTCAGTGGTACAACACTTGCCTAATATAAATGTCAGGTCCTGGGTTCAATCCCCAGCACCACAAAAGAACAATATTTGGACATTAGCTGCTTAGCATCTTATTCAGGCCCAGGACTGAGCTATTTTTTGAGGAAAAAAATTCTGTTCCCCAGGTGCATTTATACTAACTTGGAAGGTGAAACATAAGCACAGAAAACATTTTTCATGATTAATTGACACTTAGTTTAAGTGTCACAGGAGTGAGTGCCATAGCAGTTTGGGAAGAAGGTGCTCAAGGATTAGAGGCTTTCTAAAGTGGGTAGGACATTAGTGAGGTGCTGGAGGGCTAGAGCTGGGAAGATGGAAAGAAAAAGGAAGGCTCTCCACATTGGTAACTGCTCGCTGGCCAGGCAGTGCTGATAGCAGTGAGAAATGAACAGTCAGAGGGAGCCAAAGCCAGTTAGGAAGGGAGGGCCATACTAGGACAGTCTTGAAGGTCAGGTTCCAGGAATATGACTGTGTCTTGTAGTGGGAAGGGAGGGAGGGGTGTCTTTGGAGGTCCTTAAGCAGAGCAGTTAAGATGATCAGTGCTGAACTTTGGGAGGCTTACAATAGACAAAGCAAGCAGGGTGACCTGGTGGAGATGGCTTAATTCCTTAATGCCTGGCATCACTATCTTTTGGGAAAGCTACAGTCTGGAGGCTTCATGGGTCAGGGAATTCTACCTTAAGGTAACTTCTTCGTGCACATTCTGCAGGGCTTCTCTGATGTGCTTGGGTACAGGCCTGGCCACGGTGACGCAGGCATTAGTCTGGAGGTCTTTCGATGTCTTCAGCACCTGCCCGTAGTAGTTCTAACCCAGGGTGGAGATGGGTGAGGCGGGGAAAGGGTGTCTGCAGGAGAGGGCTCCACCACCAACCCCTACCCTCCCTCCCAGGCCTGGCTGACCCTTGCCCCCTGGCAAAGCTCCAAGCCTGGGCTTAGCGCTCCTCGGGGGCAGGAGTAGGCCTCGCGGGCTTCCAAAGGCCAGGGCTCTTGCCTAGCGGAGTCCCTGTGGGCCCTTCCTGGCCCTACCGCTCCCACCTGCACGTCCTTCCGGATGTCGGCCTTCTGGCTCTCGGCGTCGCGGGGGGCGGCCACTGCCAAGGGAGGAAAGGGAGCTGGAAGAGTGAAGGTGGGGGGCGGGCTCGGGCGGGGGCGACGGACCGAGGGCTGGCTGAGGGGCGGCGGCGCGCCTCGCGGGGGGCGGAGGTCTTGCAGGGGATAGCGGGCGGCTCCCGCGTGGCAGTGGCGGGACCGGGGCTGGAGAAGGGGCTGCGACCTGGCCTGAGGGCGAGGGGCGCGCACTCACTGTCTCACGGGCTTCAGGGCCGGGACCTGCGCTCGCCCCGCCCTGGCGCCGCCGGCGGGATCCCGACCCAACCCGGACGCGGGCGGGAACCGGGCGGGAAGGCACCGTACCGCCCCCTGCCCTGCGCCGCTGGCCTCGCGTCGCCTCCCAGGCCTGCTGGAGCCAGTCGCGGAGGTTGCCTTTGGTGGTTACAGCATCTGCTGTCTGCTCCGCTGTGATTCTTCATTTACAGGAGCACATATGCTGCCTTCATCGAATACCCAGAGACAGAGAAGGATTCCACCTCCTTTCGGGAATGAAATCGCCTTTCCACAATCTGTTTTTTAAGTCAGGTTTATTGAGATAAAATTTACACTCGACCAAATTCACCTTTCTTCAGCGTACAGTTCTATGAATTCTGACAAACTTGTACATCACTGTCACCAAGGTTAAAAGTTCTCATACCAGTTTCTCTGTGCCCCTTTGTGGTAAATTCCCTCCTCTCACCCTCAGCTCCTAAGCACCCACAGATCTGTTCCCCTCCCTATAGGACATTTTCCAGATGTCCTGTAGATGGAATCACACAGTATGTAGCCATTCTTAATTTAGGAAAGCAATTTTGTTAAGTTCACTTTCACCTATAGTAATTTTTGGTCGGGTCACCTGTGTTTTCCTGGTATTGCCGACCATTATATTTATATATCTCATTTCCTTTTGTGGTTGCAACAAGCATTTCCATCATCAGGACGGTGCGGAGGCAGGGGGGTCCAAGTGAAAGAGTACCTCTGTAAAAAAGTGGACTCTTGCTAAATTACATTCACTTTTCAGTCTCATTTGCCAGTACATAAAAGGTTTGTTAAAATTAAGCTAGTACATTTTCATTTTTGCTGGAGCTGGGGATTGAACCCAGGACCTTGCACATGCTAGGCAAATGCTACACCTCCAGCCCTTTACAACTACTAAGTTCATAAAAGGAACATCTATATAGGTATCTCTTTCTAGAAATTATGTAATGGTGGAAACAGTCCTCAATAATTACTTTTCAAAATATTCTCTCCATAGAATGAGTTCCTTTAGAAAAGCAGTTACTTTCTCACTCCTTGTTAAAAATAGAAGCTTTTAGTGGGCTGTGGTGGCACACACCTGTAATCCCAGCAGCTGGGGAGGTTGAAGGGGGAGAATTGTAAGTTCAAAGCCACCCTTAGCAACTAGTGAGGCCCTAAGCAACTTAGGAAGATCTTATCTCAAAATAAAATATGTTTAAAAAGGACTGGGGATGTTGTTCAGTGGTTAAGTGCCCTGGGTTCAATCCCTGTTACCAAAAAAAAAAAAAAAAAAAAAAAAAGAAGCAGCTTTTTCTTATAGGAAAAGATTAATTAACACAGGAAGGAGGTTAAAGAGAGGGCTCTATCATTTTCAGTTGGGCTTGCTTTATTATATTATCTTCAGTCTGTGGTTTAGTCTTTCTTCATTTTATAAGAACCATTTGATAATATTTAACCACACACAGATAATGCAGTTAAGCAAATTACCACAAACTTAAAATGAGTTATTCCCACTTCTCCCTCAGGGTATCTGGTGTGTTGAGCTGATTTTGGACCAGATTGAGACTGTGAGCCATTCTGATTGGTCAGTGCCTCATCGACAGGTTTGTTTTTGTTTTTCTTCCATTTTTTGTCATGCTGAAGATCAAACTCAGGGTCTTGCACATACTAGGCAAGTGCTCTACCACTGAGTTACATCCACAACCCTTGTTTCATTCTTTATTTTTATTTATTTATTTATTTTGGGGAGTGGGTACTGAGGATTGAACTCAGGGACACTCAACCTCTGAGCCACATCCCCAGCCCTATTTTGTATTTTATTTAGAGACAGGGTCTCACTGAGTTGCTTAGTGCCTCCCTGTTGCTGAAGCTGGTTTTGAACCTGTGATCCTCCTGTCTCAGCCTCCCAAGCCACATTCATTATTTTTTTTAATACCCCTACTAAATGGCAGATATGCTAATTATCTGTATAGTACCTAAACTAAATTATTTGTACACTACATAAACTAAATCTCATATTAAGCCCTATTGTAAATATTAGCCACAGTTAATTTTTTTTTTAAAGAGAGAGTGAGAGAGGGGAGAGAGAGAGAGAGAGAGAGAGAGAGAGAGAGAGAGAGAGAGAGAGAGAGAGAATTTTTAATATTTATTTTTTAGTTCTCGGCAGACATAACATCTTTGTTGGTATGTGGTGCTGAGGATCGAACCCGGGCCACACGCATGCCAGGCGAGCGCGCTACCGCTTGAGCCACATCCCCAGCCCCCACAGTTAATTTTTTTAAAAAATATTTTTTTAGTTATAGATGGACACAATATCTTTATTTTGTTTTTTTATTTTTATGTGGTGCTGAGGATTGAACCCAGTGCCTCATATGTGCGAGGCAGGCGTTCTGCCATTGAGCCACAGCCCCAGCCCCAAAAGCTAATTTTTTATCCTTTATTTTTGGTACTGGGTATTCAACCGAGGGATGCTTTACCACTGAGCTACATCCCCAGTCCTTTTTTTTTTTTTTTTTTTTAATTTGAGACAGAGTCACTAAATTGTTGAGGCTGGCCTTGAACTTGGAATCCTCCTGCTTCAGCCTCCTAAATCCCTGGGATTATAGCTCTGTGCTGCCACACCTGGCACAAAAACTAATTTAAAAAACGATAATTGCCAGGTGAGGTGGTACATGCCTGTAATCCCAGAGGCTAGGGAGGCTAAGATAGGAGGAGTTCAAAGCCAGCCTCAGCGACTCAGCAAGGCGCTAAGCAACTCACGGAGATCCTGTCTCTAAATAAAATACAAAATAGGGCCGGGGATGAGGCTCAGTGGTTGAGTGCCCATGAGTTTAATACTGGGTACCAATAAATAAACAAATAATAAACAGGGAGGCTGAGGTAGGAAGATTACAATGTGTGGCCAGACTCTAAGCAACTTAGGGAGATGCTCAGCAAGTGAGCAAAACCCTGTCTCAAAATAAAAAATAAAAAGGACTGGGGATGTAGCTCAGTGGTAAAGTACTCCTATGTTCAATCCCCAGAACCAAAATATATATACATATACGTATATACATACACATATATATATATATATATATATATATATTACGTATGCATACACACACATATGTATATATATATTTTTTTTCATCTTTTCTTCTCTTACCTTGTGCACCTTAGAAACTACTGGTCTGACAATCCCAGAAAGGCAGATTTTTGTTTTAGTACATAGACTCATCTTTCAAGAAGTAGAGCTTTCCAAAATGGCCAGCATCCAGGGATTTCTCAAACACTGGAAGCATTAAGCAGAAGCTGGATGAGCACCAGAATGCTTGCCCCCTACAAATTGCAGCAGCAAGGACAGATAGATTAGAGTTGGTCACTTCTAACATCCTTTCCTTTTGGACAAGTTTTTTATTATGTTAAAGGCAAGACATGACAGATAACATGCTTGTTTCTACTTATAAGAAAAGTAACAGGTAACAGAAGCTAGGCTAGTGGTTAAAAGACCTTCATCAAGCTAATGACCTTGGATAAGTCATTTCGTCTCCCTGGGGGTGTTTTTCATTTGCAAAACATTACCAGAATGTAACAGTTTTATAGTCCTTTACATCTCTAATTTTCAAAGTTCTGTGATTCTTTCTTCTTCACCAAATATTATGTTTGTTCTTAGGTTTTTAAAACATGCTCTTTTTTGGGCTGGGGCTGTAGCTCAGTGGTAGAGTGCTTGCCTAGCAGGTGCCAGGCCCTGGGTTTGATCCTCAGCACCACATAAAAATAAATAAATAAATAAATAAAGGTATTGTGTCCAAATACAACTAAAAAATAAATATAAAAATAAAATAAAGGTATAGTGTCCATCTACAACTAAAAAAGATGCTCTTTTAGAATTTTTTTTCATTTAGTTTCATTTGAGATAGTTGAATTTTAAGTGCCTTTTCAGTATACATTACACTGATAAAGATTTTATTATTTCTTATTAGTGTAATGTGTTTGGTAACTGTTATATCAACTTTGTACTTCTGGAATTGCTTGAATAATTCTTCAAAATTTCTTTATTCAATTATTTTAAAGATTTTAAAAGGATTTTACACCAATATAAATAAATAAAAATCTCCTAAATTTTCTTACTTTATCTGCTTTTTATTTCTTTGATTAAAAATCAAAATCATGGGGTGGGGTTGTGGCTTAGTGGTAGAGCACTTGCCTAGCATGTGTGAGGTACTAGGTTTGATTCTCAGAACTGCATACAAATAAATGAATAAAGTAAAGGTTCATCAACATCTAAAAAAATTTTTTTTAAGTAAAAATCATATTTACTTCAGCATGTAAATTGGTATCTTAACTATTATTTTTACTATTTTGGGAGTATATGGAAAGAATTTATGCTTTAATAGCTTGGAAAAGCCACAGGAAAGCACTATCATAAGCAAATGACCTGTGATTATTCTTTGGCAGTTTATCGATTATGGTATTTCTCATAACCAATCGGGAAACATTCTATTTTTTAAATATCATTTTTGTAATATATTTTTTAAAGAGTCAGACATTTTGAAATTAATCAAATTCTAGTATCAAGCTGAGATAAATTTTTTCAAATCTAATTAATTTATTTTAAGGGCTGGGGATGTGGCCCAAGCGGTAGCGCGCTTGCCTGGCATGCGTGTGGCCCAGGTTCGATCCTCAGCACCACATGCAAACAAAGATGTTGTGTCTGCTGAAAACTAAAAAATAAATATTAAAATTCTCTCTCTCTCTCTCTCTTTAAAAAAAAATCTTTAAAAAAAGTTTTAATTTATTTTAAATATCTCCTATTCAACTATAAATTTACCAATTTGTACTTTTATGGTTGAGCTGACACTTTAACAATTTGATCCATAACAACTTCTTAATAATTGTTTTATAATTTTTTCTAAATCTTTGTCATTTGAGCTTAGTTTTATTATTTCCATTTTTATTTCTTTCCAAATTCTAACTGTATATTCATTGGGAAAAAATATTATTTCCACTGTTATCCCCCTAAGATCTGCCCAGGCTGATCTCAAACTGTGATCCTCCTGCCTCAACCTCAGACAGGAATACACCACCGCTCCTAGATCTAATACAAAGATTTAAAACATAATTTTTTTTTCTTCTAGTATTGCCTAATGTCATCATGTAAATTTTCTTCCATGAAATTTGAATTTTCATTACTTAAAAAATATCTTTGGGCTGGGTTTGTAGCTCAGTGGTAGAGCACTTACTTAGCATATGTGAGGCATTGGGTTTGATTCTCAGCCCTGCATATAAATAAGCAAAATAAAGGTCCATTGACAACAACAAAAACAATTATCTTCCAGCATATCCACTATGACTTATGTTGCCTAATGAAGTATTTTTTGTATCCATGTTTTTGATCACTAGTGAATTCTATCTATGTTATTTATTTCTATAAAAAAATTATGTAACATTTTCTATTGCTCTCACATTTCTGGTTATCTGTTTATTTTCTTTCATATATTTTGGCATTATGTTTTTTTAAAGTGACTGATTTCACTACTAGATTTTCATTATATACCTTTAACTATTTTTTTAATATTTTATTTTTTAGTTATAGGTGGACATATATTTATTTAGTTATTTTTATGTGGTGCTGAGGATCGAACCCAGTGCCTCACACATGGTAGGCCAGTGCTCTACCTCTGAGCTACAATCCCAGCCCTATATACCTTTACTATTACAATGTTTACTATGAAATTTATCTTATTGGATACAATATAAGCAATCACTGTTTCTTTTCTTTTCCTTACTGGGAATTGAACCCAGGGATGCTTTACCACTGAGCCACATTCCCAGCTCTTTTTATTTTTTATTTTGAGACAGGGTCTCACTAAATCACTTAGGGCTTCACTAAGTTGCTGAGTTGCCTCAAAGTTGCAATCCTTCTGCCTTAGACTCCTGAATCGCTGGAATTACAGGCATGTATCACCATGTCCAGCTAATCACTGCTTCTTTAACATTTGTTCTAACACAAAGCAAACATAGATCATACCTCCATTTTAATGTTTTTTGTCTTAAGTATTTTACCACTTCTTGTAATAGTTGGACTTAAGTTTTTTTTTTCTTTTTTAAAGGTATGTAGAGCCTGTTTACATTTAAAAATAATTGTTAGTAAAAGTTTATAGAATTAATGCTTAAGTAATTGATTTTTCAGATTCTTCACAAGTGTATACATACATACGTGTATAAAGAGAGACATATGTAATTTTATCTGTTAACTTGGTATTATATAATATGAATTAAATTGGATTGAATTTGCTTTTTTTTTTTTAACAGAGAAGACACTTTCTCATGTCAGCTTTCTCTCAATTCCTTAGAATAGGATAGTCCCAAATTAACTTCAAACAAAGTATTCCTATAGATAATGGGAATGTCAATTAACAAGAAGAATCTAATGAACATAGGTAAATACCTACAAATATTAAGGTTTTCATCGTGGTACAATCCTGTGCCACAATCACTCATAGTAATTCATCTCCCTTCACATTTGGCAATGACGTCGTACAAGTGAACTTGCTGATAATTAGCAAAATTACAAAATGAACCAAGGTCATTTAATCAAGAATCACAACAACAAAGGAACCCACGGAATGCAGGTCAAGGCAAGAGGCTACAGCTGGCCAGATATGATTACCATTTACCTAATTTTCATTTAGGAATTTGCTACAACAAATAAGATAAGTATCTTCTCTGAGTTAATAGAAAAGAAAAGAACAAGTCAACAGGTATTACCTATCATTATTCATTACCTATTAATATTCACGAAATAAAAATGTATCCTGAATGATCTAAAAGAAAAAATATTAATTATTTTCATGGTTCACAGTAGAAGTTTTATGCTGTCAACTTCTTTTCAGGAGAAACCATACATCAACAAATTTTTTTCAAATGCAACGTTGAGATGAAATGGAAAATCAAACCCACAGCCCAAAAGTTGTATAAGACAATCCTCCTTAGCATCAGGCAAAGAAGTGCTGTTCCCCTCTTATATGCCATTCTATTTTAACAGGTGATTCAACTGGTCCTGTAGATCTGATGACTGTTCAACACTAGAAATTAGAATAGAGAAAGGGTTTATCTGAAATGAGCAATAAAGATTTTCTTTGTATAATCTATTTATTCTTTAATGCATAAATATTGTTACAGATAAATCAAAATTCATATTGGTGGAACCAATACCAATACTTCTAGGTGTATGTGCTGCCATACCACAGATACCTAGAAGTGTTTCATTTATAAACTAGATGTAGTGACATGTACCTGTAGTCCCAGCTTCTTAGAAGGCTGAGGCAGGAGGATCACTTGAGCCCAGGAATTTGAGGCCAGCCTGGGCAACATAGTGAGAACCCATCTCAAGGGGAAAAAAATGTTGAAGCTTTTAAGAAAGGTTTGCAAAACCATCTAGTGCTGTTCACACAACTATAATCCCAGCTACTCAGGAGGCTAAGACAGGAAGATCACAAGTTCAAGGTGAGCCTAGGTAACTTAGGAAGATCCTGTCTCAAAATAAAATAAAAAGGGCTAGGGATGTAGCTTGGTAGCACTCACCTAGCACACAGGAGGCTTTGGTTTCAATCTCCAATATCACACAAACAAACAAAAAAAAGCCAATCTATTTAATGACTTTAGCACTTTTACTCTACTTAATGAATTTTACCAATGTAAAAGGTTTTTTTTTTTTTTAATTCCTTAAAGTTGGGTCTATACCCTGTAACTTTTAGAATGCCCTTACTAGCAGTGAATTGAGTTACTATATGCCTTTGAAAATTTCTGTTGTTGTTTGTAGTACAGGGGATTAAATCCAGGATCACACATGCTAGGCAAGTGTTCTACCACTGAGCTAGATCCCCAGACCTGAAATACACTGGTTTTGTTTTTGTTTTTATTTTTTTGGTAATGGGGATTAAGCCCAGGGGCACTTTCCCACTGAGCTATATTCTTAGACATTTTTCATTTTTTATTTTGAGACAGGATCTTGCTAAATTGCTTAGGGTCTTACTCAACTGCTAAGCCTGGCCAAAGGCATGTGCTGCCACACCATAGATATACTGTGATCTTTAAGTCCTAAATGAGCTATCTCAGAGCATGCCAATTTAAGGGCATATGTCAACCAGAATTTTACACTGATCCTGGGTAAAGCAGTACAATTCTCCAGCCTGCTTTAATTGGCCCCCCACTCCCCGCTTTTGGGATTACTTACTTCTTCTGAATAGCTTCTTGCCTAAATCAGAAAATGAAAGAGGAAAATAAACATAAGAAAACCTGGTGAACTAGTAGAAGTTATTTATGATATATACAGATATATACAGGCAGAACAAATTTCCAGCTCTATATTTCACTCTATATTTCTGTCCATCCTCTCCAAAGATTATTATAAGGGATTCTTATCTGAGTGCAGAGCTGCTAAAAAAAATGGATTCTAAAAAACAAACGCCAAATATTTTCTCTGATATAAGGGGGGAGACTCAAAGTGGAACAGGAAGGGAGAGCATGGGAGGATGATTATTTCTAGAGAGGGAAGAAGGGTGGGAGGGAAAGGGAGGGGGAAGGGGAATAGCAAGATTGGGGGAAGATGATGGTCATCATTATACAAAATACATATAAGAAGTTTTGAAGTCGGTTTCAGTATACCTTATATACAAACAGAGATATGAAAAATTGTGGTATATATGTATATTAAGAATTGTAATGCAAAAAAAAGAGTACATGTACAATGGCATAATTTGGCATGAACATACTTTATATTCAGAGTTATGAAAACTTGTGCTGTAATGGGTAATAATGAGTGTAATACATTCCACTATTGTCATGTATGTAAAAAATAAAAAAAGAAAGAAATCCTCATCTCCCAATGTGATGACATTAGGGGTGAGGGCTTTGGGAGGTATTTAAGACATGAAGGTGTTGTGTAATCATCTCTCATGCATAGGAATAGTTCCCATTGGAAAAGAGACATGATTTTTCTTCCCGCCACATGAGGATACAATGAGAAGATGACCATCTGTGAAATAAGAGGAAGGCCTTCACCAAGAACCCAACCACACGGAAACCTTGATCTCAGACTCCCAGGCTCCAGAACTGTGCAAACTAAACATTTGTTTAAACCACCAGACTATAGTATTCTACCACAGCAGTCTAAACAAAGACACCACATCTTACCCCATCTCCTTTAAACTGTCTGACTTTAGAAAACCTAACCTCTGAAACCCTGATTATGCCACCAAATCTTTTACAATGCATTATAAAAATGAGAAATATATAAACATATCATACAGATTAATATAACCACAGAGGAGGTCAGAAATGATCAATAGAAAAAGAGAAGAATTCCTTTCACAGGACTCTTGAAGCAGTTGCCACAAAGTTCTTCCATAGATCTATATGTCCCTTCCTATAAAATAATAATACTGTTTATAATAATAATTACCATCAATCAGTGTTACTATAGTAAGTAAAGGGAAGTTGTTGAATAAACTTTAGGTCCTTGCAGATGATAATTTCCTAAGAACATTAATGCCCTTTTCCTATTCTACCAATGAAGCTGCATTTTAGTGTCTTTGTGGGGGTGATGAGGAGGGGGATCTGGACATCTCTTCTCCCACAGCAAAACTCCCTTTATACTACTAAGGAATTCATAAACAGCTGCTAAATTGAGCAGCTCATTCCAACTTCCACATAACCCTAACATTTCATAAAATGATTTCAAAAGAAATGCTCAGAAATATCAAAAGTAATTACCAATGGATGATACTACTAAAAATGATTTTTGATGTTCTTTTACATGCTTTTCTGTAACTTCTTATTTATCTATAATGCAAAAATTATGTTTTCATAAGGGGAAAGGTTTTTTATTAAAAGTCAAGTTATGTACATAAAAAAAAAAAAGATGGATTCTAGGGCTGGGACTGTAGCTCAGTGGCAGAGAGCTTGCCTAGCATGTGTGAGGCACTGGGTTTGATTCTCAGTACTTCACTAAAAAAATAAAATAAAAAAATAAATAAAGACATGATGTCCATCTACAAATATTAAAAAAAAAAAGGTGGATTCTAAACTAAAGAGGTAACAGTACTCTCCAGAGTGAGGGAGTGGTCCAACAAACCAGAAGAATGGCTCAAATTCGGCAGCTGGTTCCATGTAACATGTGGATTGTAAGACACAGATTCCCATTACACTTGATTCCCTGGTGAAGGAGCAGTTACCACAGGAGAGACACTGGGCACAGTTGACAAATATCAGGTGCTAAGCACAGTGCCAGCATAGTCCTGGTATGGGCTCTGACATTATAGGATATCCCTCCAAAGTGTCCTCATATTAACAGAGGGAGGTTCACAAAAGGTGGCCCATGCTCCTGATCTCACCTCTAACTCAACTTCTAAAATGTCAGGCCTCTCTCCACAGAGGAATTTCATCCTTGACCAACCTCAACTTCTCTCCCAACCCTGCCTCCATGGGGAAAATGTGCTGAAGCACAGAAGCAATGAATGCAGGCTATAGATGGTTTTGCCGCAAGCAGTTGCTAGAAAGGGAATACTCACTGGTACTGAAGATGTGTTGTTATTATTGCCATTTTCCTTAAGCTCTGCATAAAAAGAGAAAGAAGCAGAATATTCCACTTCCTGGTAGCCACACCAACTATGTATCTAAACCCAAATCATACAAGAAATTATTTCTTACGTCTTCGGAGTGCAAGATGGCATCTTCCTGTAGTACCATGTTTCGAGCTGCCTGACCCAGCAGCTGGAAGACAAGAATAAAATGGTAATGATCAAAATTTCCAAACTTCCTGCAATTTTCTCTGTGCAACTGTTCCACCACCATCCTCTCCCTCCTTCCCTCCTCCATCAAACACAACCACAAATGTTCATAATATAATGGAGAAGAACTTTCCATTTGTTCGTATTGAAAATTCATTTCATTGGCACTGTGGCAGTTCTGGCATGGGCTTGACATCTGTCCAAAAGCCTCCTCCTGAGAATCTGAATGCTCCAAGACCACAGGGCATTCTGCATAGCTTATTCATCAAGTGTCAAGAGAAATCAGCATGAAACCTTTGTTGTCTCTGTAAGTCCAGTGACAGAACTTGACTTCTGATTCTTTTTTTTTTTTATGGAACTGGGAATTGAACTTGGGGCACTCAACCACTGAGCCACATCCCCAACCATATTTTGTATTTTATTTGGAGACAGGGTCTCACAAAGTTGCTTAGCACCTCGCTTTTGCTGAGGCTGGCTTTGAACTCACTATCCTCCTGCCTCCACCTCCCTAGCTACTGGGATTACAGGTGTGTGCCACTGCGCATGGCTCAGACTTGATTCTTTAAAAGCAAATTTGGAATTTGTGGTAGTTTGAGAGTGGTGAGGTAGCAGGAGTTGAGGCTAGGCTGGAAAAGACAGGGGGAATGGATCTGTCTAGAAATGCAACTCAGTGCTGGAACTCTTACCTAGCATACAAGCCTAGCATCACCAAAAAAAAAAAAAAAAAGGAAAAAGGAAGACAATAAAAAGGATGGGGAGGGGGTCCTGTAAAGAAGCTCCAAGCTTAGAGTGGGAACCACTACCTGGAAGATGGCCAGAAGGAGTTGGAGAAGAAAAGCAAGGAGAAATGTGGAGGCAGATTTTAATGAGTTCACTGATAGCTGGGCCTTGAAACCAAGAGAGAAAAGCTGAGCTTGGCCTCAGCTGGATGGCCTGAGGTCACAGCAAAGCTGACTGAGTTGACACTGAGAGGCAAGCAGAGATCAACTAAGATTTCTGGCCTCATGGTATACCCTGCTCCCAGCATCCTAAGTCCGGCCCTGTAAAGATGCAATGTGCATCCTATCAGCCCTCCCTGTTCCCCTAGGGTAGACAGTCTGGTGAAAATGGAACTGATTTCAAATTAACCAGGAACATTAGTATTGCTGTAGTTCCCAGATTCCTTCCCCCAGGAAAACTTTAATTTATTTATTTATCTTTTCAGTTTAAGTTTAAAAATTAGTAAATCTTTATGTACTTCTGAAGTCTGAACAATAAAATAAAAACCTTCCATCTCTGTCCCTCCCCCACTCTCCATGCATGGCTATTTTTATTAGTTTTTCGTTTATCTTTCCATTGTTCCATTTTAAAACAAGGACACTTGTATAGTTGTCCCTTGGTATCTGCAGATGATTGTTTCCCCGGCCCCAGTGGATACCGAATTCTGTAGAGCTCAAGTCCATTATTTAAAATGCCACCGGGTGGGTGGGCAGTGAAGAATGAAGGAACTTTGGATTGTGCAGGGGGAGTGA